>NC_137014.1:9769581-9824581 GCF_032717465.1 Coenobita brevimanus
TTTTCTCTTCCCATCTCATGTCTGCGAGTGACAAACAAAATAGTAAATATTATTGTACTGAATACGGAAATGGAGAATGATAAAACACGTTCACTAACACAGGTTTTCTTTCATATATATATATATATATATATATATATATATCATCATCATCCGTTTGAGTATCCACTGCAGGACCGGCCTATCTCGACCGACGTCGGGACGATACAGCCAATGTATCTCTACCAAGTGGCTTAGGCTGTCTAGTAGAGATTGAATGTAGGGTGAGAAGTGCTTGTTAGTGTAATTGTAGTGCTGGAGTGGCTTTGGATGTGTGTGTAGTCTGTGAACCAAGTGTAATCGGCCCGCGCAAGCCGACTGGGTGCAAGCATACTTTATAGTAAGCGACACTGGTTCAACCACAGCACCTCTGGTGTCCGCCAATGCAGTACGTGGCCAGGTGAACACTCCCAAAGGTTATTACCCTGGCGGGGCGCGAACCCTGGCTCACCTGTGTACGAAACGCACACTCTACCACTGTACCACAGAGGCTCATATATATATATATATATATATATATATATATATATATATATATATATATCCCATTGGAGCCCGGTGTCCGGAATATTGGACAGAACTGGGATTATTCAAGTCTTTATAAAGTAGGGAACCCCCGGGTAGGGACCTATGAGCTTCGCGACTATGAGCCGATAGGCGGATGGCGGTACGCTTAGGACCCAGCCAGCGCCATGCCTCGCCCAGCACCCGGGGATGCAATGGGATAGATATATATATATATATATATATATATATATATATATATATATATATATATATATATATATATATATTAGTGACGACATTCAGTTTGTAGGTGTTTTTTTTTTGGTGAAGGTGTTACACAAGGCCTTCAATGAACCATTTACTACTTGGATGGTGTTTTGACCCCTTTATTACGATGATATTTATCATTTAAAAAACCGCAAGGTGATTTCATTAAAGTTATGAAGGTTGTAATATTCAAGAGTTGAAGGCTGTATATCTCCTTACATTCAAAAAGTGCCGCTTAAGCTGACTATAGCTGTCGGGAGAGAACAATACAATAATGTCATCTGAGTGACGGGGTTAGGCAAAATAAACCCGTCAGATAACTGCAAGAATGAAATAAATACGACGTTTTCAGACTAAAGGAGTTAAGCTATTTAAACTCATATGACTACCCTAACATTGTAGGGAATATATATATATATATATATATATATATATATATATATATATATATATATATATATATATATATATATATATATATATATATATATATATATATATCACTGATGGCAAAGGGTTTATCATGTGGAGTGAGCAGTTTGAAGAGCTCCAGAACCTGCTGACCATCACTACAAACCTTTTTACCACAGATTACCAAACAATCTAGGTACTATTTTGACCAAGTTCTACGCAAAGCGGGGTGGGCAAATATCAAGCGTTTTTTATTGTGCGAATAGCGTGCAGCGGAAGCAGTGAATGCCAATGCCAAACCGCTGCTGTTGCATACCAATTGGATAACTACACGCACATCCACGAGAGGGATTTCTGTAAGGAGAAAAAAAAAAAAAATGGATACACCGAATTTCTCCAGCCAGTTTTGAATCTAAGTAAACATAACTCCCAAGATTTGCAATCAAGGACAAAAGGAGTCTTACTATCCCTGTCTCCACATTACAATGAGGATATGTCTGTCACTTTCATTTTATGGGCAGAGATGCATTCCAGACTCTCTCCCCCTAGAAATATAAACCAGCATGTGAAACAGAGGCGGTGATATATCACGTGTACTTTTATCCCCGGCAGTAGGGGATGAACTGCATGAGGGAAGTCCACAGATGTTTGGGAACAAATCATACAGCACAGTCATAGATAACAGCCTCATAAACGAAGCACTGCAATTGTTTACAAACCTCCCATTCTTTTATGTTTTCAGGAATCACTAATAATACGGTAAAATTATGCCTTCATAAAGCAATAAGCAATAAACAACAACAACAACAACAACAACAACAACAACAACAATAATAATAATAATAATAATAATGATAATAGTAATAATAATAATAATAATAATAATAATAATAATAATAATAATAATCTATCTATCTATCTATCCATCATCCAGTCCTACGTAGCCCCATAAGAAGCGTAGGAGCCCAAGCCTAGGCAAGTTGGTCCTGACATTTAAGATGAGTGACCAGCCTCACTCATCCCTGAGTTGCATTACGTGAGCAATCAACCCCAACCACCGCTTGGATATAAACCTACACGGGCTCAATCCGACTGGAGCGCCTTAATTACCCGCAAAACCACCAGGCGCCATAATTTGGTTATATGGTTAGCACCCAGCGTGGCAAATGATTTCCTGGTGTACAGGATATCATTTGGCTTGTCACTCAGTGTAAAGTCACCCGTAGAGAGAAGGAAGGAGAAAAAATGAAGGAAAGAAAGACAGAAGAGGGAGTGTAATGTCATCCATAGGCAGAAGGAAGTGGAAAGAATGAAGGAAAGAAAGACAGAAGATGGAAGGAAGAGAGGAAAGGACAGACATCCGAGAACAACACTACATCGAGTGAGTGGATAGTGATCATACCCACCTACCACAAAATAATAACAGCAATAATACTAATAATAATGATAATTATAATAATAATAATAATAATAATAATAATAATCTGTCTATCTATCTATCTATCCATCTATTGCCAGACGCCTTAATCCCATATGGGGTGGCCACAAACAAATCGCCTCCATGTCGCCCTGTCCCCTGCCATTTCACTGCCCTGCTCCCAGCTCACACCCTCCTCTCTCATATACCTCTCCAATCCATCCCTCCATCTCATCCTTGGTCACCCCCTCCCTCGCTCCCCCTCCACCTCACTCACATACACTCTCCTCGTCAGTCTCTCACTCTCCATCCTCTCTACATGGCCAAACCAACTAAATGTGTTTCTCCTAACGCTTCCAATCACATCCACATCCACACCACAACACTCCTTCACATCCTGATTTGTCAGTCTGTCTCTCCATGTGACTCCACATGCTCTTCTCAAACAATATATCAGCAGCAGCAGCAGCAGCAGCAGCAGTAATAGTAGTAGTAGTAGTAGTAGTAGCTGTTTATTGTGTGCTTTGCCGTGGCCAGGTGGAATAGTGCCATGCAGTTATGCACGCATCCTCTTAACCGCCGAAGCCGTAAAGGGTGCGCCCTTGCCTCTTCAGGGCGTACATCACGTCCATAGCGGTCACGGTCTTACGCTTGGCGTGCTCAGCGTAGGTGACAGCATCTTGATTGTGAAACCAGCTTACTATCAGGATGCACAAGAAGCATTTAGAGGCACAAACGTGATAGTGACCAAGGAAGGTCAGAGGCATTTAGGGGCTGTGACTGGAACTAAGGAATTCAAAGACAAATATGTGAGTGATAAGGTAAAGACATGGGTAGAAGAGATTCATACACTATCCAGCCACGTAAAAACAGAACCCCATGCAGCATACAGTGCATTTACCAATGGTGTAAAGCACAAGTGGACCTTCATGATGAGGACCATACCAGACATCGAGTTGCTGCTACAACCACTGGAGGATGCAATCAGGGATTCATTCCTCCCATCTCTAACCAATGGCCACATCCCCACACAAGAAGAGAGGGACCTTCTAGCACTACCACCCAGGATGGGAGGCTTTGGCATTATAAATCCAGTAGCCGTGGCAAGCTATGAACACAAAAATTCACTCAGGCTCACCGAATCCTTGTCACAGAAGAACTGCGACCAGGTTGAGACGAGTGAAATCGACCACCAAAGGCAGAAAGACATAAAGACACAGATAAGCAAGGAGCGTGAAGCAAGACAAAAAGACCAGCTGCAGCACATAATCGAACATCTAACACCAGACCAGTGCAGAAGAGTTGAAATTGCACAGGAGGTTGGGGCATCGAACTGGCTCACAACCCTGCCTCTCAAGGCAAAAGGCTTCCACTTCAACAAACAAGATTTTTTTGACGCCATAGCCTTGAGATACGGGTGGCCAATAGAGAACCTACATCAACACTGTGCCTGTGGCACTGCCTTTGATGCAAACCATGCAATGGTATGCAAGAATGGAGGCTTTGTTTGCATTCGACACGATGAAGTACGCGACCTCACTGCCAAAATGCTGCAGGAAATATGCCATGATGTCACGATTGAGCCAGCTCTGCTACCCCTGGACGGCGAGCACTTCACCCATAGAACAGCAAACACATCAAATGATGTAAGAGTGGATGTTGGTGCTCGAGGTTTCTGGACACGTGGGCAGAGGGCGTTCTTCGACATCAGGATATTTGATCCCATGGCAGCATGTCATCGTCAACTGTCTCTCGAAGGTGCACACAAAAGGAATGAACAAGAAAAAAATAGAAATTATCCAGAAAGGATCCAACATGTGGACCACGGTCGATTCATTCCCCTTGTGTTCACGACATCAGGTGGGATGGGTCCAGAGGTGGTGAGATTCTACTCGAGACTGGCAGAGGTTCTTTCTGAGAAGAAACGTCAACCGCAGAGTTCTGTAATGGCCTGGATGAGATGTCGACTGTCATTCTCCCTCTTGATGTCTGCTCTGCTATGTCTCAGGGGCACAAGATCATCAGCCCTCGGGCCTGTCTCTCTGGTGGCTATGGATTACGAAGCTACAGTGGTCGAGAGTCGCATAGACCAGCGACTCCAATAGTTTAATGTCTTTATTTACACTGTAATATCAATAAATATAAAATAAAATGAATAATAATAATAGTAGATGGTTGGTAACCACAACCGTTGGCGTGCTTGGGGCCAACGGATTGTAATATGAGGGTTAGTGTTAATCTTCACATTACAACTCCAAATGGTGAACTGTATTAGCAAGGTTGGTTTTGATCTTCACAATATGATTCCCCGATGGATGGAGGTGATTTACAATAAAAAAAAAAAAAGTGGTAGTAGTAGTAGTAGTTTTTACTAATCACCTCTAGCCACTGGAGAATGATATTGTGAAGATCAAAACCAACGTTCCCAATACAGTTCACCATTTGGAGTTGTAATGTGAAGGTTAACACTACCCCTCATATTACAATCCGTTGGCCCCAAGCACGCCAACGGCTGAGGTTACCAACCATCTACTATTACTATTATTATTTTATTTTATATTTATTGATATTACAGTGTGAAAAAAGACATTAAACAATTGGAGTCGCTGGTCTATGCGACTCTCGACCACTGTAGCTTCGTAATCCATACCCGCCGGAGAGACAAGCCTGAGGGCTGATGATCTTGTGCCCCTGAGACATAGCAGGGCAGACCTCAGGAGGGAGAATGACAGTCGACATCTCATCCAGGCCATTACAGAACTCTGCGGTTGACGTTTCGTCTCAGAAAGAACCTCTGCCAGTCTCGAGTAGAATCTCACCGCCTCTGGACCTATCCCACCTGATGTTGTGAACACAAGGGGAGTGAATCGACCGTGGTCCACATGTTGGATCCTTTCTGGATAATTTCTATTTTGTTCTTGTTCATTCCTTTTGTGTGCAGCTTCGAGAGACAGTTCGCGATGACATGCTGCCATGGGATCAAATATCCTGAGGTCGAAGAAAGCTCTCTGCCCATGTGTCCAGAAACCTCGAGCACTGACATCCACTCTTGCATCACATGATGTGTTTGCTGTTTTGTGGGTGAAGTGCTCGCCATCCAGGGGTAGCAGAGCTGGCTCATTCGTGACATCATGGCATATTTCCCGCAGCATTGTGGCAGTGAGGTCGCGTACTTCATCGTGTCGGATACAAACAAAGCCTCCCTTCTTGTATACCATCGCATGGTTTGCATCAAAGGCAGTGCCACAGGCACAGTGTTGATGTAGGTTCTCTAATGGCCACCCATATCCCAAGGCTATGGCGTCAATAAATTCTTGTTTGTTGATGTGGAAGCCTTTTGCCTTGAGAGGCAGGGTTGTGAGCCAGTTCGATGCCCCAACCTCCTGTGCAATTTCAACTCTTCTGCACTGGTTTGGTGTTAGATGATTATGTGCTGCAGCTGGTCCTTTTCTCTTGTTTCTCTCTCCTTACTTGTCTGTGTCTTTATGTCTTTCCGTCTCTGGTGGTCGATTTCACTCGTCTCAACCCGGGCGCAAATCTTCTGTGACAAGGATTCGGTGAGCCTGAGTGAATTTTTGTGTTCGTAGCTTGCCACGGCTGCTGGATTTATAATACCAAGGCCTCCCATCCTGGGTGGTAGTGCTAGAAGGCCCCTCTCTTCTTGTGTGGGGATGTGGCCATTGGTTAGCGATGACAGGGATGAATCTCTGATAGCATCCTCCAGTGGTTGTAGCAAAACTCGATGTTTGGTATGGTCCTCATCACGAAGGTCCACTTGTGTTTTACACCATAGGTAAATGCACTGTATGCTGCATGGGGTTCTGTTATTGCATGGCTGCATAGTGTATGCACTTCTACTCATATCTTTACCTTATCACTCACATAATTGTTTTTAAATTCCTTAGTTCCAGTCACAGCACCTAGATGCCTCTGACCTTCCTTGGTCACTATCACGTTTGTGCCTCTAAATGCTTCCTGTGCATCTTGATACTAAGCTGGTACCACTATCAAGATAGACTTACTTGCATTAGGGTAGTAACCTATTTCAGGGCCATGAGATGTTACAAGGTCCCACCATTTCCTCACATCCTACACCTTGCCAGCACCCGTGAGATCATCTGCATAGGCTACCTGTTTTACATTGGTGGCCTCGTATTTGATCTGTTACTGCAGCACTGTCATCGCCAGGGCGTACATAGCCATGGCAATGGGGTCCCCCTGGGTAGTTCCTTCTGTGGATTGGATTACACCGACATCGTGAGCAGCTGTCTTACCCACAATGTAAAAGTCTTCTGGTTCTCTGTAGGTGTTTTCCACATATTGGGCAAATGCTAGGCATTTAACCTTATGTTGTGCAGCATAGCCTCCCGGTTGATGGAATTAAATGCATTTGAGGCATCCACTAATAATACTGCCTGACAGTCCTCTTCCTCATATATTTTCCTTATGGAGTGAACTGCTGCCTCACTTCCTGCCTGCTGGCCTGCACACACTCGGAGGTTGCCAACTGCCTGCTTCACGTCATCTTTCACCACCTCCATGATGCATTTTCCTATAATACGTCTTAAGACTTCACCCACCCCGATGGGCCTGCATCCAGGATTCTTATCAAGGAGGATTAGTCTGTAAGCCGTCAGTGTTTCGATGTTAATGCACTGACTTGAATCCAGCTTCCTCGCCAGTGAGGCAATGGTGTTACACAGGTCTGTTGCTGCCTCCCCAAACTTGATGTTACTGAGGATTACTCGCCAAGATTTGGTATCCAGGCCTGACGGTCCTGCCCCTCCGTGTGTGTGCATTGCCTTCCGCCACACCATATCTCCAGTTATCCTGTCGTATATGATGGGATTGGGAGGAGTGTTGTTGCCGTCAAGCTTTGACTGGGAACTTGCTTGTCGTGCAGTCTGGTGTTTTTCCTTTAGTTCTTGCATTGTTTTCATCTGTCAGGTCAAGTACTAAGTTTGGTGATTCAACCGACAGGGATCTTGTTGCCATCGAGACTTTCCCCTGTCTCATCTTGCTGCCAAAAATCCTTGCCACATCGTTGGTGTTCTGATATCTTCTGTCTTGGTTGTTTATTCTCATCTGTAAGGCCCTTGCTTCCTCAAGTAGGTTGTCGATTTCACCTCTTTTCCATGTTTCAACCCGCCTTTGAATGGCCTTGATATTTTCTGCAATGCTAGCTCTTGGGCGGGTCTTGCAGAGGAACAGACGTGATATCAGTGCAAGGACCTTAAGAGAGAATGAGGCAATGGGTGAGTTATTGTTGTAGTTGGCTATCAGGCGAGTGATTTCCTTGATCATGTCAGTTGTAGCATTGCATTTAGGAGGTTCGAAAAAGTTACTTGATGACCATCCAACTATTTCATTAAACGTGGTGTTAACCCAGGTTACTGCATTTTCTCGGGATTTGCCAATCCAGTTTGTGGGAGGACCTTCTCAAACAGACCCGCGAGGCTGCTCTACCTCCTCGTTGTTTGTGTGACTACCGTTCTGGGGACGTATAGTACCTGGGTGATTTCCTCTTTCATGCACTTTTCTATGGTGGTCTTCATCCTGAGTTTCATTTCAGTCATAAACTTTCTGATGTTCCTCACCCCTAACTTCACTGCTATTCACTTTCCCATGATGATTTAACCCACCCAGCACTTCCATATCTCTCGCATCATGGCGTCCATCCCTATACCTCGCATCACCACAGGGTCTTTCGCCACCACGCATGTCCGTGTGATCGTGCATATTGTCAATGACCGCCCCATCAATTTCCATGTCACCAATCTGTCGCCTGCAATGTTGGAAGCGGTCAAGTGCCGCTTCTGGTGGGCTGTGATTCCCAACACATTCATACAGAAAGGTCCCATCCTACAGTATGTACACGGTGACCTGTTTGTTGCACATGAGCACCTGATACACTTATGCTGCCTACTGGAGCACTGACAACAATACTGTGGCGTGGCCATGGTGTTAATAAAGTTTTTATATTGTGGTATAGTATTAATAATAAAAACTATGGCTACTTTTTGTAGTATTTTAAAATGAAAATTTAATATAATGTTACTAGAACTACTATTTTATTATACGATTCTTAAACTTAGATTTGATATAAATGAAGACTGTGATTGTTTTACTTCAATTTTTGCAGATAATATGATGAAGTTCTAAAGCAGTTTGCTAGTTTTTCTCTAGTTTTGCTTATCATTTAATATCTAACTGGTGTGTCTTATAATAATAATTGACTGAACTGATACTGTTATGTATTTAAAGTTTGATATGAAGTAAAACAACGCTTCTTTGTTTAAGGGTTAAATAGGTGGCCAATGGGCGGTGCAATACTGTGGAGCCTTGTTTATTGGTAATGGGTCCTCAGGCGTTACGGTGTAGCAGCAGCAGCGGCGGCGGCGGCGGCGGCAAGGGCTGCGGCAGCAGCGGTAGCTCCGGCAGCAGCGGTAGCTCCGGCAGCAGCAGCAGCGGCAGCAGCAGCAGCACCAGCACCAGCACCAGCACCAGCAGCAGTGGTAGTAGTAGTAGTAGTAACTAGAGGCCCCTCCGAAGAGACAATCACACCAGCCGTGAGCCGATACATATCTGGCATATCGGGTCGGAATATGACCTTGACCTTGACACAATTTCAGCAATTTCGAACTCGTAGGAGAATTCAACCCTACTACACACCTGTAAAATTTTGTGATTATAACTTGAACGGTTGCGAAGTTATCGTGCTAACAGACACACAGAGACACAGACAAACTGAAAACAATACACGTAGGAGATTTTCATCCCTACTACACACTTGTTAAATCTTGTGATGATATCCTGAGAGATCGATTTTTTTCCCAACTACACAACCGTACAATTTTGTGTTGATAGGTTGAGCGGTTGCGAAGTTCTCGTGCTAGCAGAAACATACACAGACAGACACAGAGAGACAAATTGAAACAATACCAGCTTCATTATCATGACTGGTAATAATGGAGTGAGTACATGAAGTGCTGTATTATTCTAACGGGATATCACACCTTTCAAAATTCAAGCACTTTCCCTCAAATATTCACTGGCTATAATATGAGGCGATGATGTGCAAGGCTGCTGTGGAAGTACAACAATGGGAAGCCTTTGCTTGATATCATTTCTGCCAAGGTGACTGAATTCAGACAACACTGAGTGAATCCGGCACGATCCTCCAGTACCGATGATTTTCTAGAACAACTTTAGAGCAGAATGGTAACAGGTGGTTAAGAGAACGCTCACAATATCCATGTGAAGACTTATGAACTAAACTAATTCGAGTTATACTGGAGGTTAATGCGCAGTAAAAGACATATTTGTATTTGCCATTACGTAATACATAAAAAATGTATTGTTAGTCGCCATGAACAAAATTCCGCTGTGTCCCTGACACTTACCCTGTTTTTATTATATAAGCTCAACCCATTCACTACGCTGAGTATAATCATCTTGTGGTGGGAAAATAAATAAGTATATAATTAAACAACAGACATACAAACTAACTAGAAGGACACTCACTGGAGCGCATCTCTCCAACAAGGGCCACGTGATTTCCAAACCACTTTTCATAATGGGTTAGGTTGTCTCATCATTGTTTAGGGTTCTACAGAAAATATGTTCCGGATCCAGAAACTGTTATACTATCTGGATCGGTCCCAAAAGCTAATCGATTGTTGCCTGGGGCATGGGCTATCTACCCACCATATTTGGTCCAAATCTCTCGTTTAGTTTTCTAGTAATCCTGCTAACAGACATACAAACAAACAAATAGGGGTGAGAACATACTCTCCTTATCGGAGAGAATAAATACAAGATAAAAACTAGAAAGCACTCAGCGCATACCTCCGCCAATGCCATTGCCATTAAAAAGGATCCGGATCCGTGCATATAGGATCCGGATCCGGATCTGTCCCAAAATTTAATTAATTCTTTCTTGGTCCATGGCCCATCTTTCCACGATATTTCATTGACATTCATTGAGAACGTTTGGAGATATTGTGCGGGATGCTCCAGATTCGGATCCGGCTACTCCCTCAAATTTAACAATTTCGTCCTTGGCACATGGCCCACCCATCCACAAATTTCATAAGAATCCGTTCATAACTTTTTGAGTACTCCTGGATCCGAATCCGTGGATATAGGATTCGGATCCGCCCCAAAATTTAGTCATTTCTTTCTTGGTCCATGTCCCACTTTTCCACAAAATTTCATTGAAATTCATGGAGAACTTTTGGAGATATTGTGAGGGATACTCCGGATTCGGATCCGGATCTGCTCCAAAAATTTTTATCATTTCTTCCTAGGCCCATGGCCCACCCTTCCACAAAATGTCATCAAAATCTGTTCATAACTTTTTGAGTAATCCTACTAACAAACAAACAAACAAACGCCGGCAAAAACAACCTCCTGGGCGGAGGTAAAAAGGGAAGTTACGGTACCAGAGACTAATGAATTTCGTTCTAACCTTCTGCACTAGTCGCGGTTTCCCTTTAGTTTGGTGTTACAAGAGACAAAATATAACTAGACACGTCACTGTAGTGAAGAAGTTATTTTGTTCTAACTTCAAACTGCTCTCTTACCCTACACCAACCAAAAACAACCTCATTTTGCCCTAAATTGTCCTAATTGGCATATCAGTGCCTCACTCGCCCCACCATACTGCTCCAGCCTTTTCGCAATTAAGTTAAACCAGACTAGCGCCCATCAACTGCACAAAGGTGGTTAAAGCTGATAACCGCAGTGGATTTTCCCTCTTGAATTAGATGACTCTTTTTATTATTATTATTATTATTATTATTATTATTATACTACGACTTCTAGGATTTTGTTACCGTCTCAGCTCCGGAGGGGCTCGGGGACGGGCATGTTTTCACTCGGTTTGTCTCTCTCTCTCTCTCTCTCTCTCTTAACTTTACGCGAAAACTACTGGTACAATTTTGACTAAAATAACAGGGATGATCGACTATGACCTTCTGATCACCTGATTAAAATCTGGGCCAAACTGGGCCAAAGACCAGGCTGTAGACCCAAAAAATGAAAAATAATCGTTTTTCGCCATAACTCCTTTCAATTTAGTCTTAGCGACATGAAACCAAAACCTAAGGGTGCATCTTTCATATCTGCAACCTATAACACGCTCATTACATCAGGGGGATCATCCCCTCCCCCCCAATTAGCGGTAGGGGGGTCAATGTCAGTTGGGTCGGACCTAAAATTTGAAATGGACATAAAATCGTCAATTTTCACCCGATTCACTCCATACATGATATGCGACATCTTTGACCGGATATCCTGTTGTGTTTATACGTCAGCATTAAAATGACTGACGGGGACGGGTTTGCTGTGCCTTGGCACCGCTTCTTGTTCGGTAAGAAGATAATACCATATTGCCCTAGAAAGAGTATATACTGCTTTTAATTCTACCACAATATTTGAACAAGGATGCACAGTACCAACCTACTGGATGTTAGCGGCACTATACTCACTGAATTTATCTATCCCTCGGGAACAACATTAAGGGGTATCAGACGGCATCAGCTGATTATATATGCTCAGTACAACACAACAACATGACTGTTACTGCTGTTTCTATAGTCCCAGGCTCCTCAGGACATGAACTCAGTGGACTGCAGGTTGATGTCGTCCTTTTACAATCTGCCATCCTCGTTTCGGGTGATGAACAGGAAACTGAGCGGCGTTGGTATAAATGGGCAGTTCCTTAACCCGGGTGCATCGGTGCCACCACGTGAAGGTATACCTCTACAGCGCTAACCACATAACAATATACACATGCCGTCTCTGTGATAAGCTCTGCCTTCTAGTAGTATCCGTCAGAGTTAAGTATCACTACTAACTAATCACATGCTTCTTCACGATGTAAGACGTTTATGTAACACAACAATATTTTAAGTCTTCGCTGAGTGACGCCACTAGCACTGTACACTATACAATGCCCTTCAATCTAATGAAGTATACAGAATGTCCACAAACTCCTGCTGGGTTTACAAACGCTCAGGCTTAACAGACTGAGATGAAGATTTTTATTTTTTTTTTTATTTTTTTTCAAATGATGGAGTAACTCTTGCTTTGTTTGTAAAGGTTGGTTAAAGTTTTTTTTTTCTTTTAAATAAAGATAAAATAACAAACGTTAGTAAAATTCTCCTTAACTCTCCCCTTTTAATCCGATACAGTGATTTTTCTGTTTAATTATTGCTGCTATACCTGAAGACTTTACGCGGTTATGGGAATGCATCTTGTAGCGAAGGGGTTTATGGAGGATTTACGAGTACATAACCCATCCAGATCATGAGGTTAATCCTTATGTGAATGTCATCAACTGGAAATAGCAAAATTAAAGTATTAAAAATATTATCGAACTGAGGGAGTTAGGTAACAAAACCTACCATTCAAACTAAACAAAAATTTCTCCATCGTTTACATTTACTTTTTCACATCGCTGCCAGTGTTAGCATGCTTATATCTTTTCACCTGATGGCGGTTCTCCATATGCTGCGATACAGAGTAATTTCCCTTGCTAGTTCCCTAACCCGGAGACCTCCTTGTTGGACCTCATTCCATGTCTTCTTAGGTCTGCCTCTAGGCAGTTTTCCCTCCACATTAATACTTGGAACTCATCTCCTCCATTCCCCCTGCCCCCTCCCCTCAACAGGACTAAACCATCGCAACCTACTGATTTGCTTCACTGCTCCAGTACTTCTTATGCCAGATCTCTCTCTCTCTCTCTCTCTCTCTCTCTCTGCACAGTTGTTCTAAATTCTGTCACTCAGTGAGGCCCAACTCATTCATTTCAATATTATTAATTTTGAGCATTCCAGTTCGCATGCACGGGTTTACCGTTATCTCCCACACCAAGTATCGTTGCCATACAGCATAACACTTTTCACATATATTTTCTACTGAGTACCCCTGGCACTAAAAGAGTGTCCCTTCAGAGTCAGGAGAGGCAACAGATGCCTAAACTCTTCCATTCACTTTTTTTATTTTGTCAGTGGAACTAATCTCTGCTATTTCCGATCTTAACAAAATTACTGACACATTCCAAGTGGCTGTCACTCCAGTCTCACATCCAGTAGTCTACCTCTAGCATCACTGCCTCTTTTATGAACCCGTCTATTACAAATTTTACTCTGAACAGATTTCCACCCAACTTCCCTTTCATCCGCAGAACTGAGTCCAACACCTTCTTCCATGACATTATCACCCTTAGACTTACGACCATGACGTTTACCGGAGATAACTTTTACTCCTTTTGACTCCATCCCATCCCTCCACCTCTCGCAGTTCTCTCTGGCCTCCTGCCTGCATTCAGCAGTCAAAATCTAACAATTAGTATACAACACTTTCAGTGGCATTCTACATCTAACGTAACAGTACAGTGCTTCAGATGTCATGCAGAGGGACAATGGACTATGATGCACACCAAAAAACTCGTTGCTGCACTCCCTCCAGTCACTCTCACAGACGTAGTTGTCCGTTCGTACAGTTTCATCAGCAGCCTGATGACCCATTCATCATCACTGACCTTAATCACTGCCTGTTTATCTACCACCTTCGAGATAACCAAAATCCTTCTCCAAATCCACCAAAATGAAATACAGCTTTCTATTCTTTCGGACGTAATTCTACTGGAGCTGCCTATATATAATTCATCGTTTGATCTAATGACTTCAGCCATCTGTAATTGCTCGTTACTAATGCATTACCTTCAATTTTATCTAAATTTGCAGTCGGATATTCTACCACTCCATAATTATTGTTTCTTCCCTAACAGTTGCATTAATCAAGTCATCATCATTATCATCAACATCCTCCTCCTCCTCCTCCTCCTCCTCATCATCATCATCATCATCATCATCATCATCATCATCATCATCATCATCATCCCGTCCTCTTTTCTCACCCATGGATAGGATGAGGTAGGGTACAGACAAAAAAGAAAAGCCTCATAGAGGGAAAACTGTCAATAGCATGCCCAGTTAAATGGGCCACACTCCTTTCCACTCGCCATTCACCTCCCCCCCCCCCCCCGCGGAATTCTGACTTCTATGCATAATCATCCTCACTTATGTGATTCACATTACCAACCAACTAAATTTAATTCAACGGCTTGAAACACATCCTTCCATACCATAATGGATTTACCTGATTTTTCACAGAATTCGGATGGTTTGGTTTTTATCACGTCATGCTGTATAGTGATATCGGGGCCTGGCTCATATCTAGGAGTCCAGGCTTGGATTCACGGCTACAGCGTTAAAAACTTTCCATAAATAAATAAATATATATATATATATATATATATATATATATATATATATATATATATATATATATATATATATATGTGTGTGTGTGTGTGTGTGTGTTTTATGTATATATATATATATATATATATATATATATATATATATATATATATATATATATATATATATATATATATATATATATATATATCCCATTGGAGACCAGTGTCCACAGTATTGGACAGAACTGGGAAATTTTAAAACTTAATAAAGCAGGGAACCCCCGGGTAGGGACCGATGAGCTTTGCGACTATGAGCCGATACGCGGAGGGCGGTACGCTTAGGACCCTCCCGGAACAGTGCCTCGCCCAGCAGTTCTGGGATCCAGTGGGATGTATATTCCTTTTGGGAGATATTTGCAACATAAATATGCAAATAGTGACGTCCTACATGAGAACTCTGCAATATACATAGAGATAAGAATACGTGTCTTGAAAATGTTATAAAGAGACAAAACTGCCACTAACAAGTGAAGGTAGTTTTTAAATAGTTCACTTATTTATCTTAAAGGCATTAAATGCATATCTCTAACTGCTAGATTCTCAGTATAATACAATTTATTATACTGGCCACAACGACACCTTCTGCTCTTGCGATTGTTTGTAAGGCAATCAACAGTCGCAGAAGTGCTTTACAGTATCCTAAAGCTATACCACTTAAAGCCTTTACAGCATAATCAATATAATTTATTGTATAATTTCTCCCAGCTTAGGTGGGGTCAGTGGAGTGGGTCAAGGGAAAGGGGGTAACAAAATCTGTCTCATGATCAACAGCCAAATTCCTAATTTTGAATTTCATCCAAGGTGGCCGCGACAAAAGCATTTTCAAAGCTCTCAGTCAACTCTAACCATTACTTCCTCATGCTAATCCAGGCTGCCTATACTAATTGCACTCCTTCAGTTTATCCTCCACTCTCCGTCCTTCCATGAGCTTCTTCGCCTCTGAGAAATGCTCTGCTATTCTTAGACTAACAAGAATCGGTGCTAAGGAACAGCAAACTCGTCCCCGGCAGTCAATTTAGTGCTGACGTAAAAACACAATAGGATATCTAGTCAAAGATGTCACATATCAAATCTGAATAAATCTGGTGAAAATGGACGATTTTATGCCCATTTAAAATTTCTGGCCCGACCCACCTGACGTTGACCCCCTTACTGCTAACTGGGGGGTGACCCCCCCCCCTGATGTAATGAGGCATGTTATAGGATGCAGATTTGAAAGATGCACCTTTTGGTTTTGGTTTCATGTCGATATGACGATTTTAAAAGAAGTTAAGACGAAAAAACTTTTTCATTTTTTATTTTTTACATTGTTTTAGCCTACCGCCTCAGCCTTAGCCCAATTTGGTCCAAAATTTAATCAGGTGATCAGAAGGTTATAGCCCATCATTCCTGTAATTTTAGTCAAAATCACACAAGTAGTTCTTGCGTAAAGTTGTCAACTGACAAACAGAAATACAAACAGAGAAACTAAGTGGAAACAATACCAATTCCCAAGCTCCTCCGGGGCAGGGACGAGTAATTATGCGTTTTGTTTGTCAAAATCATCTCAGTACACTTGTTATTACGCCTTCTTAAACCAAGATCACCACTCATATGTCTATCAGAACCGACGCTTCTATAATTCCTTTCTTTTGACGAGGTTCTGTGTGGGACCCTCTACTTTTAGTTCTTGTTTTGATATCGCTGACGGCACGTGCATGACACTGCACACCTGTGCTCATTTTGTATGCTTTGGTGTTTGAGTCTGAATACTGTGGATGATGATACTGTGGGAGATAAATAACCTTTGTGTGCCGCTGCTGAAATTTGAAAATCTCGGCTCTAAATTTAACCGAAAGAAATTAATGGTTTGGAGAATGATTACATGCCTCGAATGTTATGTCCATATAATGAATACTTCATAGTGTTCCGTTTGTCAGAATCTCCATTTGCATTATCATATCAGTGTTAAAATGTATCTGCGTTCCTTTTTACAAAATGCCACGTCCATTTATGTTCTTTTTAACATCCTAACATGGTAAACACTTAATGTTTATGTATTTTTTCAGTAAATTTCGATTGAAACGATATTCTTCCGCTAAATCTGTTGAACCTCTGTTGAACCAAGGATTAACAAAATCGTTCCGATAACGGGAAGACGATGCTCTAGGGTTTATAATATCTGAGCAGGGGTTACCGAATGAAAAGCAACTACTCCCCTGTTGGAAAGTTTGAACATTCCAGAAGGCAAACAAAATGCCTGAATGGACAAAATAACTTTCGTGGTGTTTTGGTGGTTATAGATTTGGTATAGTTGATGGTCAAATCCTTTTGGGGCTTTACTTTATGCTTTTGAAAAGTAAGGTCAGAATTTTGGTCCTCAAATGGTAATCGTGCTACATCAGAGTAACCTACCTTTTTTTTAATATTAACAAACTTTGGAAAAAAAAAATCCATAATAACGCTAGATTTCTTGCCGTTACACGTTAGAAAGTACCGAAAAATGGAGATGAATCTATAATTATTTAAATAACTCCTAAAGGGGGCTTGAATTCTCCCCTGCAGGAGCTGGAGAGAGAGAGGGGGGGGATGGAAGAAATCATGAAAAATTCTCTGGCAAAAGTGGAGAATGACCAGAAGTTTGGGAACCTGTGCCATAATGCATTATTCCTACTTCCATGTACTCCTTCACTTATCAGTTTTATTTCTCCATGTACTTATTACACACTGGGACAGGGTTGCGTTGTTATTGTATTCCATATAGTGCAAGACCGTTTTATTCGTCTGAAATTGAGGTACCGGAGCCTCTGAGCCAAAACTGTCACCCTTTATCTTCTATGGCCAGGACAACTCTTGCATTGCATTTCATAAAATCAGACTTTACTGATCTACCAGAAGACCCGACGACATGTCGTAAAAATACCCTCGCTAATACCAGTACACCAGTCCTGTATAAGACAGCCCTAGCATGTATTCAAAATGGTCTGTGGATGTTAGTGCCGAAGTGGTGACATGTACATGTGTATGGTATGCAGGAGGACTACTGGGCCCTGAAAGCAGGCCGTAAAGCCTATGCCCAGAGTCGGACACACACACACACACACACACACACACACACACACACACACACACACACACACACACACACACACAAAAGTAAATAAATGAATAAGTTAACGCCAGACGATACCAAAATGAGAGTGGTAAACAACTTATGACCATTATCCTCAACTGTAGCTTCAGTTTTTCTAACAGCATCCACGTCCCACTGCCATAAGCTAAAGCTGGCACCAACACACTGTCCATCACATCTAATTGCACTCTCTCCTTTCAATCTTCCTTCCACTCCTGCCATTCTTTCTACAACTTGTCTCTCTGTGGTTATATTTAGTAAGATGATAAATTATCGTTACCTCAAGCATACTTCCTTGTTCTATTCAGGCTACCACTAGACGATTTTATTCAAATTACGAAGCACCTCTATTACCAAATGAGTTTATGTTAGCCATATCTAACCCACCAACTTCGAAAACTCTCTCTTATGAACTAAAGTATAAATTTCCCGTGGTAAAATGAATTATTTACAAACTACGTGCTAGTTTGCATCATTACATAACTATAACTATATATATATATATATATATATATATATATATATATATATATATATATATATATATATATATATATATATATATATATATATATGAGCCTCTTTGGTACAGTGGTAGAGTATGCGTTTCGTACTGTACACGGGTGAGCCAGGGTTCGCGCCCCGCCAGGATAATACACTTTGGGAGTGTTCACCCGGCCAAGTACTGCACTGGCGGACACCAGGGATGCTGTGGTTGAACCAGTGTCGGTTACTATAAAGTATGCTTGCACCCAGTCGGCTTGCGCGGGCCGATTACACTTGGTTCACAGACTACACACACATCCAAAGCCACTCCAACACTACAATTACACTAACAAGCACTTCTCACCCTACATACAATCTCTACTAGACAGTCTAAGCCACTTGGTAGAGATACATTGCCTGTATCGTCCCGACTTCGGTCGAGATAGGCCGGTCCTGCTGTGGATACTCAAACAGCTGATGATATATATATATATATATATATATATATATATATAATTATATCCGATAACTTAAGAGCAAATTATAGGGAAATACGAGTATTGTTTATGTTTTAAAGATGAGGTCGACTTTTGTGGTACAACAAAGGCAGTTATGTTTCCGCCGTTAAAGGATGACTGAACACTGAGAACTTGTAATTCTTAATGCTCCGAAAGAGACCACAGCTGAGATGGTGAACGGTGACGCAAAATAACATTTAGCGTCTATAACTTGAGTACATTACTTTTTACCTCATTCTTGTCATCTTTGAATTATTTTATTCAGGTTAGGAGAATCTTCAAACCGGGAAGGTTCAAGGTTGCATTTAACCCTCACTGATTTTCATTAAAACATTTTTACTGTGCCTCAGCTGAACAAAATCCATTAGAGGTAGCACTAATAAAAATGAAGAAGCAAAATATAATGAACATCATCGCAGTCAGCGTCTTAATGGTCGGAATATAACTCGACACACAACTGCAAGAGCGGTTCCATGTCCTCATCTGACCACATATAACAAGCCATTAGCTTAATGCACTAATATGCTTCTAAGGAATAGTGGGAGCTGAAGAGCTAAGCGGGGAAAAATCTTAGTGAGAACTCACGCATGTAGGCAAGAATGACCGGGAAAAAAAAAAAAAAAAAAGTCTCTCTCTCTCTCTCTCTCTCTCTCTCTCGTAAACCATTCGAATTCGAAGGAAGGAAAGAATAAAGAAGATCTAGCACCAAGCCATAATTACGAGTGAGCGAGCAAAGCAAGCGATCGATGTTTACTCTCAGTTAAGTTTGGAAATGAGAGGCTCGGCCGACCCGACCGTCAAGCTATGCAGAAGGAAATAACTTTACTGTGTGAAGTAGAGTTTAAACTCTTTTTGCAAGTGATACATTCATTCAATACATTTTGTTATCACCTAAAAACTCACCTATAAAGGCGTAGGAACTCCTAGGAATCTAGAGTTTTCCAAGGGAGTGTTCGGCTTTAATCGATGAGCACACCAGTGACGATATCAAAGTTAAAATTATTCTCCGTCATAACACTGTTTTTTGGCATCAACTCTAGAAAGGAAATATCAGAGATTGTTCAGCTACCATCATGAAGAAATATATTTGTGAGAGGGAAATTGTGATAATGTGGCGCTCACTTGCTCGTCACGCGTCCACAAAGCGCATTTACTGGTATGGCTATATGGCACAAAGGCTGGCGCTGAAATGGTTTTGGCGTGAAAGTGGTGTAAGAGAGGAAAGGTCAGAGCCAATGGGAAGTCCTTAAACTATTCATGCCATGCATCCAAATGTCTACCCCGATAGATTTAGGAAAATAAAGACCGGAAGCAACACGAAAATATCAAGAAGATAGGTGGGACAGACGAGAGGAGGACAGTAAGAGGAGAAAGATGGGAGACAAAAAGGATTTTTTTTTTTTTCGCCTCTTACGACAAGTAGGGATAGCTGGGAAGTATTCTTTCCCCCCCTCCCCAGGATGGATTCGAATTCGAAGCATTGTCTTTAGTTACCCATACCCATACGAACACCACAGCTGTAGTAATTGACTTTTCATAACCCTGCTCCTCTAATGAATTGGATGGCGTCAGAGACATGCAGTAATCTCGCATTTCAGCTATTTCATTAATATTAAGTCTTTTTATTTTATTTCCCTTTATACTGGCTATCGTTTCTTATTCTTAGTTCCATTTGGGCTGACCTTTGGTAATGAAGTTGATTAATATCAATTTCCGGTAATCCCTTTGGTAAACGAGCTTGAAACCGTCTCAATTAACCCCTACCTTACATGAAGACGTCGAAACTAAAAAATCAGATAACATGTTGTGTCAGTTTACCCTTACTACTTGCAGACTATTAATTTCATCAAACTTGGGGAGAGCTTAACTGGTGATGGGGATTCTCAAGGATAAATCCCTCAAGCTCGATGTCTTTCACACCTGATAAAAGTCATCTCTAGATATGAAAATAAGGATAATGAATACCTCATCGTTGTGAAGGACTTTTGCTTTTTAGTTTAGTGATGCCTGTACTGGATCCTCCTTGCTGCTTCCAGACAATTTTTGCATAGTTTAAGAGAAATCTTTTACAGTGGGAAGTTTAGGAATGTGTACGTCTATCCTCTCCAGTTCATTAAGAAGTCACTCAAGCAGAGAAAAGTGTCTGATGGTAGCAAAAGGACCTCATCTCAGAGGTAGGTTTAAACTGTTCACTAAGTTAAATAAAACTGTCTTTGAGTAGTAGTAGTAGTAGTAATAGTAGTAATAATAATAATAATAATAATAATAATAATAATAATAAAAATACCTAGAAGTATCTCATAGATCGCATTCCTACGTCATCATCAATAAAATTTATGTTTTATAAGTAAAATTACGCTTTCCATCAGACGTTTTTATAGTCTCAGTCAGTTACTTCAATGGTCTTCAGTATGACCTGTTACGGAAATCAGAAAGCGCATACCTCGACCAACGCCAAAGAAAATATATGATTTATTCCTGCATTTGTTTCCAGATTCACCTCAAAACCTAATCCATTCTGTCTTGATCCACTACCCACCTACCTACCAGATTTCACTGAATACCGATATCCTGCATAGAAACAGATAGACAGACAAGGGTAAATACATAACTTGTGCCAAGCTTCGTTTGCAGAAGTAATAATAATAACGATACAGGAATGATTTCATAGTACTAAAGAGGTTTTGCTGGAAGAAGCGCGGTCATATTGTTAAACCAGAGACCGTGAAGAAGGTAAACCCCCATTATATTTCACATAATGAAACGTAAAAGGAGTTTTGCCCCATTACCTTCTTCCTGACTGCATTATACGAGATGTACTGCAAGTTAACCAATTCTTTTCCTATCAGTTTTATTATGAATGAGTCATTATTTAAAATTTTATCTACCAACTTCGCACTTACTCGTTTTCGTTTCGTTTTTTAATTACTCGTAATGTTTTAATAACACAACCAACAATGCTACGAGCTGAAGTAACCATGAGTCTTAAGTTCGAAAAAGCTGAAAATCTGTTACCGGTACCCTTACGAGAAAGCAGATAAAGGTTACGAAAAAATAGGCCACGGCTACGACAAAATGGGTCAAGGGCACAATGATAATGGGTCAAAGTTAAGAGGAAATGGGTTATGGTTAGTAGAAAATACAGGGAAATGGATCAATGTTCAGAGATGGTGAGTTATAGATACTGACACGTACTGTAAGGATGGGATGGGGAGATGTAGGGAGCGTTAGGTGAGGCAGTGATGTGGGTACTATTTTGGCACATAAGACAGGGAGACTCATGCATGAACGCACACTAGCATGCTCTCTCTTTCTCTCTCTCTCTCTCTTATATATATATATATATATATATATATATATATATATATATATATATATATATATATATACTGTATATATATCAATCAATCAATCATTTCCTGTAGCACCCTCGGGGATGCATAGGGCCTCGATGAGCTCACACCACCACATCCTATCTTGTGCTAACTCCTCAAGATCTCCCCAACACTCATCTCCAGCTTCCCGTCTCATTGTCCTCACCCACGTCTCTTTTGGCCTTCCTCTACCTCTCCTACCAAGTGCCATCCACCCTGGTGTACCTCGTACTATTCCCTGTCTCCTATACACATGTCCTAGCCACTTCCATCGTGAGAACCTAACATATTCATCGACCGGCTGCACTCCCGTTATTTCTCTAATTCTACTATTTGGTATCCTTTCCCACCACTTAACTCCTAATATTCTTCTAAGTGCTTTGTTTTCAAACACCAAGAATTTATTTTCCATAGTCACTGTGCTGTACCAAGACTCGTGTCCATAAATTAAGATACTCCTAACCATTACCTTATAAAGTTTGATTTTTGTATGCACAGAGAAATTGTTATTATTCCAAATATTTTTAAGCATTCCCATTGCCTGATTAGCGTTCTTTAACCTTTCCTCGAATTCAAAGTTCAAAGAACCATCCTTGGCTAAATAAGTACCTAAATATTTAAACCTATCAACTTGCTTTACAACCATACCTCCAATTACACATTCCTGCGCATTTTCCATATTCATATTGATTATTTCAGTTTTTCCACAATTAATAACCAAACCCACCTTGCGACCTTCACTCACCAAACAGTCCAACACTCTCTGCATCTCTTCTGGCCCATCACAAATCAAAACTATATCATCTGCATAATCTAAATCCAAAGTTTCCTGTTCTCTCCCCAAAGTATACCTGCACCGGTTTCTGTTCCAACGCGTTTCATAATGTAATCAATGACCAATATAAATAGTAAAGGCGATAGAACACCACCTTGAATTACTCCGGACTTGACTTCAAACGAATCACTCAGACAACCATCAACCATCACTTTACAAAATGTGTCCTCATGCATGTTCATAGTGACCCTCACAAACTCCTCTGGTATTCCATAATGTCTCATGATCTTCCCCATAGTCTCTCTCGAAACACTATCAAAAGCCTTTTCAAAATCAACAAAACAAAGACTTAACGGTACTCTCATTTCATTAACTTGCTGCATCAAATGCCTAACTATAAAGATCTGATCATTGCAACCACGTCCCTTTCTAAAACCAGCCTGTTCATCCCTCAGAATACCCTCAACCACCGGCTCCAACCTATTTAACAACACTCCACTGAAAACTTTCAAAGCTATCGGTGACAAAGAGATTATGTATCCAAGAGCCTTAACCCTTCAGTCCGACAGGTGCTTCCTAATTAGCCGAATTTAATACTTCGGCAACAGAAAATAAAACTGGAGTAGTCGTCATCGCAGACAAGAGTTAAGTCTCTCTCTCTCTCTCTCTCTCTCTCTCTCTCTCTCTGACCTCTTCATTGTGACGGGTCCTTCCTTTGCTGAATAATACTGTCCAGCTGCAGGGAAAATTTGTTTAGAAAATTATCATCGAACTGATGTGAATATTAACAATTACCTTTCATCCATTCACTATTAGGCTTTTCCTCTCTGAAATTTGCCCGTGAGTAAAAAAAGAGTTTGAGGGAACGTAACCTTTGCCAAATCCTCTCCCTTTTACCTAGCCTACAGGGAACACGGGGTTATATGGTTACCACTCAGCGTAGTGAATAGCTTCCTGGGTACCATTGGACTCTTTGGCTTATATTGAAGATTTACCCACGGAAAACAATTCATTCATTTACTGTTTGGTCTCCTAATTCGAATAAAATCATTTGGGAGAGGAGAGAATAAATCGGGACAGTATCTTAGTAAAACACAATCCATCCGCAACGAGAGCTTTGTGTTTATTTCATGCTTCCTGACACAAGACGGTTTTATTCATCTTAGAACTTTAAGGAGACGTCACTGCTAAGGGGATTAGTGGATATTGTCCCTAACCCCTTCACAATGAGAGGTCGTTTTTATAATATTCACAGTTGTCTGGTAGTAGCAGGAATATAATGGTATGGAAGTCAGGGTAAGGACGTCACCACAGGGCGAAGATTGAGACAGGCGATGACTGGTAACATGACAAAAGGAAAATTACCTCTTCATGCCAGCGAGGAGAGAGGCGTGAATGACCAGTAATATAAGAACAGTAACAACAGGAGTGCCAACAAGATAAATAACAACGATGAATAAAAGCGAGTGAACAGTAGGTAAGGCAAAGACAATAAAATCACCCAGCCAGCTATGTCATGGGAGCGAATAACAGGGGACTCAGTAACAACCAACACGAGAACAAGAAGCTTATCCCTATGGCATTGCGAGTGGAGTGAGTCACAGGAAAATGAGTAAGAGACACTGGGAAAATGGAAAAAATAAAATGAAAGAATGAAGAAAATAGTACAATCATCCCAGTCAGTGATGCGCAGGAGTAACAGAGGTGAGTAACAGGCAAGGCAAAAACAGTCAAGTCACCCCTGGCAGCGATGCCAGGAGGGAAAGTGTAAAAATCTGCATTGTGATTGGTTGAGGGGGAAAAGGTAGTTGGGGTGGTGGGTGATGAAAGCCCCCCTTGGCGTCTAGATGGTCTGAGCTACAGGCAACTTTGTATGCAAGTGGGGTCTGTCCTTGTGAGGCCTTGCCAAGAGTAGGGATTTATCTCCCCTCGTTCCCCTCTCTCTTGTCTTTCTTACTTCTCTCTCTCTCTCTCTCTCTTCTTTTCCCTAGCTCATCACTCTCCTGTGTTCTCTCTCTCTCTCTCTCTCTCTCTCTCTCTCTCTCTCTCTCTCTCCCTCCTTAATTCCCTACTGTTCCTCCTAAAACTCGTAAAAGTTGGAGGGGGTCAATGTGTGTGTGTGTGTGTGTGTGTGTGTGTGTGTGTGTGTGTGTGTGTGTGTGTGTGTGTGTGTGTGTGTGTGTGTGTGTGTGTGTGTTAATGGAAAGAAATGGTAGAAATGCGTACAAATGTGCTAGAGGAACTTCATTTATCCCCTTGGCTGCTGTCAACCTGCATGTACTTCCCGCTGCCATAAGATGATTTGATGCTGTTGAAGTTGAATGGTGAAGGTCAAAAGAGCCTTACCCTCCTAAAGCCTGTATCATGTACTATTCCACTGCATATGCTTCACTCTCAGGGCATGTCCGTCACTTTCTTCCTTACCTATCGCATCATAAAGCATCACCTACGGACAGAGAAACATACAATGACTCTCAGCAGGACAGTGTTAGCCTGCGAAGGAAAGTGAGAAGCAGATTTTCTTATGGAAGGAAGAAGGAACTGTTCCACCCAAGAAAAAACAAAAAACAAGATAACAGTGCCAAATTCAAGATCCGTTCATTTCGAGATGCATGGACACACTGCATTTGAATGATTGGAGTTCGCAGGCAGTAAGAAATACCGACAGAGGTCGACAGATCCAGAGTTGAACTGTTGCATACTTAAAGAACTGGGAGTAACAGTTAAATCTTGCACTTGAGAGTTGGACAGAAAAGGGATCCCAGTTTGTTGCAAGACGGGTGCTACGCGTCTGCCCTAATGGTGAAGGGATGCAAGCAGACAGTTCAAAGGGGCAGCGACCATTGAAGTAGCGCTAGAAAACAGATAAAGATACAACAGCACGGCAAAGAGACAGAGGTTGAAGGGAGCCAGTAAGAGGAGGAGAGTTAATGAGATGAAAAGCCTTTGACTCTACCTTGTTGAGAAGAGTTGTATGTGGGAAGCCTCGTCACACGTGAGAGTTGTACTCTAAACAAGGGCGAATAAAGCCCGTGTATAAAGCCAACAACTGTGCCGGTGTACAGAAGGCACGCGGTTGGCTTAGCACACCTAATCTCTTGGATGCAGATTTTACAAGAGAGGTAATATGACCTTTCCAAGATAAATCTCAACAGAATGAGACTCCAGCTATGTTTAAAGATGATTCAGGAGTGAGCTGGATATTGTTTAGCAGATACTCCTGCAAAAGATTTTGACAGGCTGATAGATGTAAGAACTCAATTTCTGAAGCATTAATAACAAGATTACTAACTTTTACTCCAGTCAGAGATATGAGCCAAGTCAGACATTAGGTGCGCCATAGCCGCATCCCTTGTTCGTTGAAGTAACTGCTGAGATGGATGCCGCGGGAAACTAATGGAAGGTGAAGGGTGGAATCATCAACGTACGAGTAGATAGGGTTAGATGTATATTTTAGAAAGTCTTTGATAAATAAACGGAAGAGAACTGGTGATAGGACAGAGCCCTGAGGAACACCACTACTGATAGCTCTAGGAGGGAAGAAAGGCGACTGTCTACAACAGCGGCTATAGAACGACCAGAAAGGAAGCTAGAGGTGAAGGCACAGATAGAAGGATAGAGTCGTAAGAGGGCAATTTGGAAATTAAAAATTTATGCCAGACTCGATCGAAAGCCTTTGAGATGTCAAATGCAATGACAAAGCTTTCGCCAAAATCCCGAAAGCAAGAGGGCGATAGTTAGAAGGACGGGGATGGTCACCTTTCTTTGGGACAGGCTGAATGAAAGCAAACTTCCAGCAAGAAGGAAAGGAGCAAGTTGATGGACAAAGGCGAATGAATTTACCTAGGCAGGGTGTAATCACAGAAGCACAGTTCTTGAGGACAACAGCAGGGACACGAACAGGTCAATATGCCTTGTCAGTATTGAGGCCAGTGATGGCAGAAAATACATCAATTGAAGAAATTTTAATGTCAGCCATGAGGAAGTCGGAGGGAGAAAGTGATGGAGGAACAGCACCGGAACCGTCTATGGTGGAATTGGAGGAGAAACCGTGAGCAAAGAGTTCTGCTTTATCAGTAGAAGGAATAGCTACAGTGCCATCAGAGTGGAAAACAGAAGAGAAGGATGACGATGAACAGTTGTTAGAAAGGCTTTTGGAAAGATACCAGAAGGAGGGGGAAGAAGTTGAGTTGAAGGGTTCAGAGATATAATACGAATGGAATTATTTTTACCAGAGCGAAGAACAGACTTTGCATGATTCTGGGCATGAAGATAAAAGAGATGAGATTCTGGAGTGGGGTGGCTTTTGTACCTTTTATAGGCCCTCTCCTTATTGCTGACAGCATTAAAGCAAGCGTGATTAAACAAAGGCTTTTTTGTATTAGTTACACGATATGAGAAAGGAATGTATGCCTCCAAACCCAAGAGAGTGACCTCCGTAATGCGCAAGGCACACTCAGAAGGCTCTTGGCCATGTAAGCAATAATCATTCCAGGGAAAATCAAAGAAGTACTGCCTGAGGGCTCCCAATCAGCAGTTCCAGAGAGCCACAACCGAAGCTTCTTGGAAGGGTCCACAGGCCGTACTGCAGTGATACGACAGGTTATGGTGATAAAGTTGTGATCGGAGGAGCCCAACGGAGAGCAAAGATGAACAGTGTCAGCAGAAGGATTAGTGGTAAGGAAGAGGTTGGAGCTCTCTCCAAGGCGGTCAGGGATGCGGGTAGGGTGCTGTACAAGCTGTTCTAGGTCATTAGGGATAAAAAAGATGAAGGTTTGTTCACCAGGTGGATCAGTGAAAGGAGAGGCGAGGCAATGATGGTGATGAACACTAAAATCTCCTAGTATGGATTTTTCAGAGTTAGGAGAAACTTAAAGGATGTTAAATCATAGAAGTAAGATAGTCGAAGAATTTTTCAAAGGCAGTTGCATTAGGGAATAGGTAAACAGCACAGATATATTTAGCGAATGACAGGAAAACCGAAGCCTGAGAATAGAGAATTCAGAAGATTCACATTCAGGAAGAAGAGAGCAAGGTAACATTGTTGGTTCAATGGTAACGTTCTCGCTTGCCATCTGGTAGACCGGAGGTCGCGCCTCGCTCAGGTTGCAATAAGTTTCACTGATGAAGTGGGTGGTTACTGTCCCCCTCGAGCAAGGGGATGGGTGTGTGCGTGTGTGAAGGTCACAGCCTTGCCCTTAGATCGGACTATATGAGCTCTCAGCTCCCTTCCGGGTGGGTAAAAGCTGACGATCACGACCATCAAGTGATCCTGATTCTGACCGACCCGGTGAATTACAACAGCCACCTTTGGCTTTGAAATGAGTGTAGTGAAAGTAGGAGGATACGGAGAAGGGTTTGCTGTTAGCCGCCTCAGACAGCTGAGTCTCACTGAGGAAGAGAAGGTGAGGTTTAGAGGAGGTGAGGTGGTGTTCGACACAAAGAAAATTAGAGGAAAGGCCGGAAATGCTGCAGAAATGAAGAAGTGAGTCAGACTCTGGTTCCAGGCATTTCGCTTCGTCATCACCGGGGGAGGTGTGGATGGTGGGAGCTTTGATGGTCCGCCCTGCCCCCGTGACTCCGTGTAGAGATGCCATTTTTTTTTTTTTTTTTTTTTCTGAATAGGAAGTGTGTCTGTGTAATGTGCATGTAGTTTGGTGTTGACAGAGGAACTTTTAATAGAGAGCATGCTGGCTTACTCTCTGTGTTGCTGAAACACTGAAAAACTTCAGAAAAGGGGGAACTTTCCATCCACCTAGGGAGTACTACCCTACTCGACTGGTGCTACAAACTACTCCCCATAAATTATTATAAAAGATGGGATAAATTAGGCAAACTTTTGTCCCTGGTTTCACCCCACCCACAGTACACCCGTAAGTAAATTATGCAAACGCTTTAAGAAAAAATAGAATTAACACAGAGTTATTATTGGAACCCCCCTTTTTATAATATTCTTTACCTTATGGTCCCACTAAATAATTTATTATAATTATTTTTATTGCACCCTTCGAGTCCAAGGGTAAGATGTGTTGTGACATCCACTTCCTCTCATCAAATTTGTTCTAAGCTAAATATCATCGCCTACGGCAAATCAGTAAGATACTACAGTAGAGATGCAGTAATGCTGATGGGGTCAAAGGTTTCTGCTCGTGGAAGAGATGGAGGGCAGTTGTAAATCTTCGTATGGCATGCTTAAACCCGAAATCCAGGAGTGGGATACCGACTCAATAATTTTTACGAAAATATTTTGAAGTACCTGACGATGATGGAACATATTTGACCTTCCTAAATGGTTCGTGACTGCACTGTGTAGTACGGGATGCAGGCTGACCATACTTAGCAACCGCATGCGTTCCATAAATGACAGTAAAAAATAGGGGTTTGTACTTAGCTTCTCGAGTACAGATTTAAGTGTACGTCCCTTAGAGTGCGAAGGTGCGTGCAATCCCCTAATTTTTAGCCGACATTGTGGAACACATGGGAAAATTACCGGCAATAAATGTGGTTAGCCTGCATCCAGCGTTGCAGAATGGATTTAGTTGGGGGGGGGGAATAGGGTGAATGCCTATTTCTGATTATGGCTTACTCATATTATTGTCAGATATTGATACCTTGTCTACATCGTTGCCATCTCTTTAAGTATACTGTCATAAGTTACAATCAACGGACGTCTACCTAACACTCAGACGGCGAAGGGGAGGCATATGTGAGCTCCTATGGTTACTAGACTTAATTAGCCTACATCCCACAATGCAAAATGGAGTCACCACACACACGGAGGCTAAATATGCTCTGTCCTCTGTACACGCGTCAAAAAATTATCGCCATAAAACTCGGACATTGTCTCTCCCTACAAGATTTAATAATACGGCCCTACGACGTGGACTAACTCTGTATATACGAGTATATTTGGCCATCTGTGTGAAGAAAGGATTGGTTGCTGATACGTGACAAAGGAAGGAGAGAAAGACACCAGTAATGAGATCAGGTGGAGGGAGAAATGGAATTTAGTGTAACTATTCTTACGCTTCTAGGACATTTTGAGCTAAAAAATATAAAATAAAATAAAATAAAAACTTGGTGCTAGCTGGAGTACAACATTAGAGTTATCATGAAAAGGCTTATGTTGACAGTATTAACTATCTCAGACTCCTGTTTCACTTTCATCTGAACAACAATCGTCTAGCGTCAGCTGGAACAGAATACTGAAGTTGTCCCCAGCATGAGGGGGTTATGACATTATCGAACCGAGTACACTGCCAGAGTTGGTGAGTGAGCAAATTAATCAAGAGCATAAATGATCGGTAAAGAAACTGAAGTAATTTTGGATACTGATTAAAACTAAGTATACTATTAATGTTAGTGCTGAGTACTGTATTTGAGCCTATCGCATGTAAAGGATTAAGCATTGTTACTTATTACACGCATATTAAAGATTCTAAATTAGGAAATAATCAGGGAAGCTATGTTCAACAGATGAAATAACTATGATGGGAAAGTGCTGCGACTGTTACAAGATTATATCATTTTTCTCTATACAGTGGATCAGGGACAGGTCTGGTATTACGGTGGAGATTAGCCTCAAGTCTAATGGGAAGCGTGAGGTGCTTTAGAGCTTCTGCGATCCGAAGTGATTATGAGAAAACGGTCAATATCTCGGTTTGATGAGAAAGATAATGCATTTGTCTATTATGAGAATGGAATTGGACTTTGGTGTACAAAGTGGCTATGCCCAACTGTAGGCTACTATTTGTCTGCAAGAGCTCAAGAGATATAATCTATTTTTATTATATAGTCAAATTCTTTTAATCCAGAATGCAGGAGACATTGAGAGTTCCAGATTATCGAAAATTCCGGATGGAGAGACCCTCTGAAAAGCCCCCTAAACACCCCCCAAACATTAATATAATAAATACAATTGCAGTAATAAGATTTTTTTTTTACTTATCCATTAAGTGTAGTGTAGTTGTAGGTGTGATGCAGGTGTATTACAGGTAAATCCAAGACACAGTAATGTAGTAATCCAAGTTAATCCTAGGGTTGTGGGAGCCATCACGAGTCACAGTACGCGAGAATTCCGTGAAATTTCCAGAAATAAACCACACTGGGAGAGGTACAAATTGAGCTGCCGTGAATTCCACATTGGTTGTGACGTCATTATTCCACACGTTCTCGCTTAGTAACCAGGATGACAGATGATGTATTGTTGCTATAACTACCATAAAATTTGGTATACTGTGAATGCTGGAATAGAGGGTATAATTAATGATGTCAGACCTATTATGATTCAAGTGTAAGGACGTTAAATGATTCTGAGAGTTAATAAGTTAGCAAATGCTGATTAATAACAAACCAAGAGACAAGCCAAGTTTTCTACTATATCAACTGTACACGATTTACAACATTGTTTCGGTACTTTAATATTACAAAGTAAGTGTAGACTGCTAATGGTTGGCACGTGTCTTGTAAATATATATATATATATATATATATTATGATATCGCCGGGTGGGTAGAGTTAGACTGTTCAACGTCGTACTCTTCCTTGTTTTAAATGACAGTGTTATAGACAAACGCTACATATTCGTTAGTTTAACTGTGAAGGGTCTGAATAACAATACGTGTTAGTGCCTCTCAATCATGATAAAATCCCCCTTATTCCTACAAAATAACATGAACAATTAGTGTTGAAAAAAATTCCACATTAGTGTGGAATGACGTCAGCCTGCCCACATCCATGCTCGTCGTTCGTTTGTTTTTCCACATGAGCAGACGATTTTCCACAAAATGGCAACACTGTACAATGGCAGACTACAAGCCGGGCTATATCCGGGACTTTGCGAATGGTGGCGTGGGTACGAAAATGGACGATTCGGCTCAACCGAACAGTCATTTTTTCTCCCTTCTTAGCTCGGAGTAAAAATTCCGAACCATCAGGCTTTCCGAACCATAAGATTCCGAATTAAAGGAATAAGATTGTATGTCTTTGTAATCATAATTATGAATTTACTGACGAGATATGAGAGATGTTATGTGAATTTGGAGATCACTTTGGACAAATTTAATCAAGAAATATATTTGGAACACAAGAATTTCGGGACTTTGCTAATGTGTATATTGTAAACTGTCATAATGAAGGATTAGTACATTTCTTGTGTTTGATATTGTATTTGAGGTACAAATGTGAGTGTATGAACTGGAACATGTGTTTGGGGGGATTTCTATTTTATGCTAATTTATGAAACTGATTTTTCTGAGGTGTGGTCAGTATAGTCTTTGCTCACACGTTGTTATTCTGCCCATGAACCTGTCAGTTTTGCTATAAATGAATTCATTTGAACCTTGCAATTAGAGCCTAACTGACTTTCCAATCATGCAGCTGATTGCCTGATATTATGAGGAGAACTCGGGCAATAAATTGCTCGTCATGTTTCCATTTCACATTTACACGCTACAGCTGTAATTAATATATTAATAATATGAACAAGTATTAACTACAAACGATGATCCAGTCTGGAAGAGTGATAAGTAGCATGTCAGACACAGTAATATAACAGATATCGGAATGAGACTCATGCAAATTCTTAATTCAAGACTGGCGATCCCACTCATCCACAGATTCCCTGGTTTATAACGTCATCAAGCCGACGAAGATGCCTGAGTTTCCACACCGTTTATCAATCATGATATGTCCTTGGTGTATTTATTCGTAATACATTGTCATACTAGCAAAAGAAAGCAACCTAACATCTGATCATTTCAGCCAAAAAAGTGTAGTGCTAGTGTGTTGGGTAACCTAAATGAGGAGTGTTTTGACTATTTAAATCTTCATTTTCAAAAAGATATCACAGTGGTAATATACCTCCATTTTTCATTGTCATTTTTATCTACAGTACTAATTGAACAATAAATTTAATTTGATAACTGAAACGGGGAAATATTAAACAGGCTTCTAGAAGTATAAGCAAGAAAGGGAACGATGAATATTTTTGATACCTATGGTACGAACACGTTCCCATAAAATACAAAACAAGACTACCCGTCATCTATGAGCCATGCAGACTGTAACTATACTGTTAGATGAAAACTTCGCTATTATGTATCCATCCTGGATGACTCCCAGTGCTGGCTGAATGACATGTGACCTCAAGCTGTGACTCTCAACATTCATCCATCCATCATCTAATCCTGTATTGCCCCATAAGGAACGTAGAAGCCCTGGGCTGGTCAAGTCAGTCCTGACATTTAAGATGAGACTGACCAGCCTCACTCCTTCCTGAGTGGCATTACGTGAGTTATAAACCCCAACCATCCCCTTGGATATAAACCTTCACCGGCTCAATCCGATTGGAGCGCCATAATTACTCACCAATCCACCAGGCGACATAATTTGGTTATATGGTTACCACCCAACGTAGTAAATGTTTTCCTGGTGTACAGGAAACCATTTGGCTTGTCACTCAGAGTAGAGTCACCCGTTGACAGAAGGAAGTGGAAAGAATAAAGGAGAGAAAGACAGAAGAGGAAGGAAGGAAAGATGGAACGAAGAGAGGAAAGGGCAGTCATCCGAGAGCAGCACTACACCGAGTGAGTGAATGGTGAGCTCCCCCACCTACCGCCAACACTTTTATTAATAACTTTTCCTTCAACAGTCAATACATTCTGAGATTTGAGTTTTCGACACAGACATACAGACACAGATACATTTCGTACACAAATAATGACCATCGACTTCGTTATGGTCTTCGAGAGAAATGAAGCCACTGAATGTAAAGTGAGGTTGGAAGAGGAGGAAATGGAAAATGTTAGTGCATTTAAGTACTTGGGCAGTGTGATGAGTAAGGATGGAAGTTTGGAGGGTGAAGTGCTTGAGAGGGTACAACAAGGAAGAAAGGTTACTGGTTCTTTGAAAGCAATGATAAGAAGCAGGGAGTGAGCATGGAAGTGAAAAAGTTATTGCATGACACTATTGTGAAACCAACTCTAACGTATGGAAGTGAAGCTTGGACGTTGTTGGAGGAACTCAAGTCAAGAGTGAGAGCAGTGGAAATGAGTTATTTGAGAGGAGCATGTGGAGTCACATAGAGAGACAGACTGACAAATGAGGAAGTGAAGGAGCTTTGTGGTGTGGGTGTGGATGTGGATGTGATAGGAAGCGTTAGGAGAAACACACTGAGGTGGTTTGGCCATGTGGAAAGGATGGAGAGCGAGAGACTAACGAGGAGAGTGTATGTGAGTGAGGTGGAGGGGGGAAGAGGGAGGGGGAGGCCAAGGATGAGATGGAGGGATGGAGTGGAGAGGTATATGAGAGGGGGGGGGGCGTGAGCTGGGAGCAGGGCTTCATGGAGGGACAGGGGTACATGGAGGCGATTTGTTTGTGGCCACCCCGTACGGAATTAAGGCGTCTGGCAATAGATAGATAGATAGACAGACCTCGTCTACTTGGACTTTCTGAGATCTGCGTTTTTGACACAGACACACACACATACATTTTGTACAAAAATAATGACCATTGACTTAGTCTACCTGGCTCAATTATCAATAAGAAAGCGGCTGGTGTAAATATGAAGGAGGTTAGCTGATTAAACGAAGGCCATTGTTCTTAATATACCTTGTAATATGCTACGAACAAATCTCCCAGTTAAAACTCGAAGTCGCAACCGAGCGAAAAATTGTGAAAAGCGGACTTTATCCTTAGTTTACCGTCTTGCCTGCCGCCGTCGGTGAGTTTTTATAAGCATATTAATATATCCATACGTTGTCAGTTAATATGCTGTTCCAATAAGGACACTCTCTCTCTCTCTCTCTCTCTCTCTCTCTCTCTCTCACACACACACACACACACACACACACACACACACACACACACACACACACACAGATGGCAACAGTACTCAAGGTCACTAATGGTATGAAAAAATTACTTCCACCCTGGTAACTTATTCAGACTAGGAATACGTACCTCTTCATTCCCTAATTCTCGGAAAGAAGCCAAAATCCACCCAATTCCAAAGAAAGGAGGTTCCTCTGACCCTTCTGATTACAGACCAATTGCTGTCACATCTTCTCTTGATAAATTATTTGAAATTTTAATTAATAGCCTAAGCACATAGTGACGAATCTTCAACCCAACAACTTAATTAGTGATAGACAATATGGTTTTTAACACGACAGATCCACCATTGACATACTCAGTCTCCTGACTCATACCATCCATTAATCAAGTGACCAACATGGAGAAACTCATGCAGTAGCCCTTGATATTTCAAAAGCTTTCGACAGAGTGTGGCACCGTTCCCTGCTGTCCGAGCTCCCTTGCTATGAACTAACGCCTTTTGTTCCTCTGCTTTCCTCATTTCTCATTAACAGAAAAATAAGAGTAAAATTAGATGATGTATATTCCAGTTTCCATTCAATTAACGCCGGCGTGCTGCAGGGATCAGTTCTGGCGCCAACCCTGTTCCTGGTTCATATTAATAAACTCTTATGTCACCCACAATCCCATCCATTCATATGCGGATGACGCAACACTTCACAGTTCATTCTCACTCAAACAACTATTTACAAAGTTTAATATCTCTAACTCTCAACTCAGTACAGCCATCTCCATAAATCAAGACATAACTACGATCACTGAATGGGGACAAAATAACCTTGTCTCATTTAATGCTAGTAAAACTAAATATATACAATTTACTAATAGACAGATATTGTCAGATTCGTATATTACCTTCATTGATACTACTGTAATATTCACATCTCCAAAAGTATTGAAATTCTCGATGTCTCACTTAACAATGCCCTCAGCTGGACCTCCCATGTCTGATCACTTGCTAAAACTGCCTCAAAGAAACTTGGATTATTGTACAGACTCCGTAACTTCTTCACTGAATAGCAGTTAGCTATAAGACTCAGGTGCGCTCTCAGCCTAAATATTGCTCACCCTTGTGGAATGGATGTGGAAAGGTTGCATTAAAACAACTAGACAAAATTCAGAATAAAGCTGTTGGAATTATTAATAACCCTGGTGTTATAAACTTCCTCCCCTACAAGTAAGAAGGAATGTTGCCTCCCTTTCATTGTTTTACAGATATTTTTATGGCAAATGCTCAGAAGTTGCGTCCATGGTGCCACCTCTCCATGCCTTCCCTCGTGCTACACGGGCATCTGGTAGCGCTCATGACTGGAATGTCACTCACCCATATTGCCGAATTTCTGCCTATCAGATTTCTTTTATTCCCTGAACTGCATCTCTCTGGAACTCGCTTCCCCAGAGTTGTTTCCCCCCAAACTCCAACCTACCGCTGGTCAAGTGCAACTGTTACATCTGGTTTATGGATTATTTTTTTATTCATTTGTTTTCCCTTCCTCTGTTCTGTTATTAAAAAAAAAAAAAAAAGTTACACAGCACTACTAGCTCTACACTTTTGTGGCAGAAATGACCAGATGTTAGGTTTCTTTTGCTAATAGGACAATGTATTACGTTTAAAGACACCAAGGACGTAATTTTCAGGACTGATAAACGATATGGAAACTCGGGCATCGTCGTCGGCATGATGACGTCATAAACCCGAGAATCAGTGGATGAGTGGGATCGTCAGTCTTGAATTAAGAATTTGCATAAGTTTCAGTCCGATATCATTTATATTACTGTTTGACATGCTACTACTCTCCCAGACTGGATCATCATTCGTAATTAGTACTCACTTGTTATTATTAATTACAGCTATTGCGTATAAATGTCCAATGGAAAGCTGAGGAGCTATTTATTACCCGAGTTCTCATATAATAACCAATCAGCTGCAAAAATAGAAACTCTGGTAGGCTCTATTGGAAGGTTCAAATGAAATCACTATAGTGAAATCAGTCAAGACTTTGGAAAGAGTGGTAACTTTGGCGATTATTTTCTGACCGGGTGCCTCAGTATACTTTTTGCCTGTACTCACACGTTTGAGACAATCACTGAACTGCAGACAACTTCCCTCGTCACTCGACCTCCAGAATGTTTAGCGTCATTTAAAGAAAGACCTCTCGTTTACAGTAGGTGGGGTTAACAAAGGCAATTTTGTCTAGCCTCTCTAACTCGAATAATCTGTGTGCTCTATATAAAATCATCTGGAGACAGAAAGAAAAAGGCAGATGAGTAGTTTCTTTCTGTGCATTCAGAGAAAACATGGAAAATGCATTCCCAATGGTGCGATACACATGCCGATTTATTAATATAAAGCAGCAGCAGCAGCAGCAAGTCATTTTACAAAATTTACTGCGATACTAGTGATATCTGCCCTTCCTCCCCTCTTTAGTATCTTTTTTTTTTTTTTTAATTTTACAGGGGAACTGGCTTCCATAAAAACAATTGTGGAAAATGTTATATAGCAGAAAACATCATCAAGGAACCACCCGAACTGACTTCAGAAGTTTAGTTGAAATCCATTTGCTGACTTTCCCATATTTCTTATCGTTTTTATTTTTGAGAGGGGACTGACCTCTCCCCTTTCAAGAATCAGTGGGGAGAATCACGCTCTCTAAAAATCGCACTGCGGTTCAGAGTCCATTGTGCAACATGTTCTAAGATATCGAAACCATATCTGCTCTTCATTCCCTATTTCTGATAATTTTTAATTCTGTCAGGTGGCTGACCCCTTAAACATCATGGTTGGAAAATTTAATATAATGGAAGACCTTCTTAAGAGTAACCAGAGAAACTCCCCTGGAAAGTTTCCTTCAAATCCATCAAATACCCTGGAGTTAAAGCACCGACACACGGACAGACAGATGGATACACACGCAGACAGCCTGAATTTTGCATAACATTGTGAGCGAGTTGCCAAAACTGATACCACCCTGCACCACAGGACTAAGAAAATGCAGGAAAAAGGCGTTGCTGTGAAGGCGTAAGTATCGGCTGTTCGAACTCACCATTGCCGGATTCACCATCTAGACGCTTTTATTCAACTGAGGAAAGGCCTCTCATATTTTAGGGGATGATGCAACTAAAAGATTTGTATGGAGATACCAAGAGCATATCATAAAAAGAAGTAATCGCAGTGAGAGTATTATTACCGGCTGTTTGATTCTTCCCACGTTGAGTTCACCAACCTGCTTCAAATCCTCTGAATCCCTGAAGCCTTCCAATCTATCTTTATTCACCTTCAGATGATTTTATACAGCTAAGGAAAATTCTCTCATAATGAAGTGGTTAATGCAGGCCATGACTATCCCCTCCAGCTAAAATATCTCTCAGTACTTGTATAAAAATATCTGAAGACAGCAACAATAAATAATAAAAAGAAATTATCACTGTGCAGGACATAATAACAGTTGTTCGAGCCCTCCCTTGCCAAGTTCACCATTACAATTCGAATCCTCTGAACCCTTAAAGCCTCTCAATCTGCCCCATATGCCCAGAAAAGGTGAGAGAAGGACACGCCAGTGGGAAGCAGGAATGAGAGGAGTCTGATCTTACAAATACTACTCCCATTTTTTTTCTTTTTTCGATGTTCAGTACTTAATATTTTATGAATGGGCATAAGACAACTAAGAATGGCTGATGCTTACTACAGGATTATGGATTAATTTCTATGGCGGCTTTCACGGTAAATGGATAATTCCTTTATTTATTAACCTTTCGTAAGCAGGAGGGGAGGTCTAAGCCTGTGCTCTTGAGTATGTTTTGCTTTGTAATAAAGCCCCTGCATATAATTTTTTATGTACGTTGGGGAAAAAGTATCAGCGATGCCCCTGCCAAGAGAAGGTTAATGGTGACCATATTTACTCTCAAGCTCCTCTTTTCAGCTTTAAACTGAATGAAAAAATATCATTTGACGTTAAGTGGAAAAGAAAAAAGTACCAGAGATGTTCCATCCCATGTAATTAGCACTACAGACGATGTGACCATGAAAATGTTTATTTCTTCATATACAGTGCATTTTTTTTTTCTCTCTCTCTCCAGGGAGCTGCAGAAGGCTCCCCAGGCAAGTATGGCCGGTAAAGAGAAGGACATGAATTACCTGGGAATGCAATATTCTGGGAAGAACATTTACATAGAATTCCTTTGCATGGAACTTGAATGACACAATAAATGGTCACAGTCATGACTTTTTACAAAATATTGCATGATGAGGAGATTTATGACCTGTTCATATACTTTGTCGGGATGGAAAATGGTTGGTAGTCGTTTTTTGAGCACTTGGATGAAGGGTTCGCTTTGGCAAATTTGCACAGGGTGGACATTACCACCCCTTTTTCCTTTTTATAATCTTCCATCTTGCAGTTGCATCTTTAGTGATTACAAAGAGATGTTTTTTAAGTAAATAAAGTGCAAGTCAAACTGTTGCCATGAGTTGCATTTAAGATTCTTGTGCTTGACCTTGTCAAAAGCTCATGTCTTTGTTAACTAAGAATTTAGCATTAGAGGCATTCTGAAAATACTATGACACAGCTGTTGTTGACAACAGTATAATTACTCGTATATGGCTTGAATCCCTGAGACAGAGAGCTATCTTTTGGAGAGAAAGAGTAGCTGCCCACCTTATGGCCTTGACTGTGAGGTATTTGGCTGCTCAAGATTCTCTTGAATGATTAATAACTTTGAGTTGATTTAGAGGTCTGTGGCTAAAGGAGAATACGGGGTCTATAGATTTTTGCAGAGACTGCACAGCCACTATAATCTCCATAGGGAAAGCCAGTAAATAATAATGAGATAGAGGCGTCCACACTTAAAAGTGTGGAATATGCTCGAGTGAGCAGGCTTGCTATATGTTGCCATATCTGCCAAAAAAAGATGTGCCTTCCAACTTCCATGATATTAATGTAGACGCTGAATGCTCCATCGCACTTCAGAATGTGCATACTACATGTTTAGGGCCTGTGGACTTTCATGCCACAGCACGGCTGGTTACACTACTCAATAATGTGCTGTGTCGGTTTTGGACGCTTCAGCAATATGTTGACATTTTGAGAACAGGCATGCAAGTTGCACCTATTACTTTTCCATATGCTTTCCTTCGATGTGTGTAGGGAAAAAAATAATAATAAATCATCATCATCATCATCATCATCATCATGTAGATGTACTGCTTCTTCATTTGCATTGAGAGAAAACACGGACACTGTATACCCAGTCCTGCGATAGATATGCCGATTTCGCTGAAATCCATGTGCTAACTTTCCCCTATTTCTGATCGCGGTTATTTATGGAAGGGGGCTGACTCCTTCAAGAATCAGTGGGGGGTCACGCTCCCAGAATATCAAATTACAGATGCGAATCTATTGTACAATATTTACTAAGATATCAAAGCTATATCTGTCATCATTTCACCAGTTCTGAGAATTTTTAATTTGCTGAAGAGGGCTGACTCCCCTAAAAATCATGGTGGGAAAACAGTGTACAGCTGAAGACCTTCCACGTAACCAAACGAATTCACCTGGAAATGTCACTCAAATATTTCTCCTATTTCTGACAACTTATATTTTGGGGAGGGGGACACCCCCCCCTAGGTTTCATGGGGAGGGGGGAGAAGAGTCATGTTCTCCAAATATCAATGTGCAGTTTCTTTCCATACATTAAGAGAAAACATGGGAATTGTACACCTTATCCTGTGATATGTGTTCCGATGTCATCTAAGTTCATATGATAACTTTCCCCCGTTTCTGATCGTTTGGATTTTGGGGAGGGGGATGACCACTAAAATGGATAAATGGGATTCCACGTTCTCCAAATATCACATTACAACGTGGGCAAAAATATCAAAGCTATATATGCCCTCCATTCACAGTTTCTGAGAAATTTTCTGCTTCTGCCCACTTCTGGTTGAGGAGGCATTAAGTGACTGGTCTGTCTGTCCGTGAGTGCGTGTGTGCATGGGTCTGTGCGTCCGTAATACTTTTCTGGGTGCAGTATCTCCTGAACCCATTGACGGATTTCCACCAAACATCTGTGAGTGATGCAGTATAAGGAGATGATAAACTGATTAGCTCAGCTAGGTCAAAGGGTCAAAGGTCAAGGTCATATGGGGTCGGCTTAGCTTATCATTCTGGGCACGATAAATTCTGAATCCCTTCAAGGATTTTGACCAAACTTTTGTCAGATACAATATGAAAGGACAGTTATTTGAATGGGTCATTAAGGTCAAGGGATCAAAGGTCAATGTCATATGTGGTCAACTTAGATTGTGGGCACAAAATCTCCTGAACCCCTCAACGGATTTCGACCAAACTTTTGTCAGTGATACAGTATGAAGGGACGAGGAATTGGTTAGGACAGCAAGGTCATATGGGTACGGGCGCTATATCTCATGAACCTCTCTACGGGTTTCGACTAAATTTTTGTCAGTGATACACTGTGAAGGGAAGATGATTAGATCAGCAAGGTCAAAGGGTCAAAGGTCAAGGTCATAAAGGATCAGCTTAGTTTATCATTAGTCTACGTTCAACCATCCTTTCTTCTCACCTCCCTCTTTCCCATTCACCTCTCTTCCCTCTTTACTGATGTGAGCTAATGCAGCATCCCCAGAGGGGCAGCCCAGGAATCGCTGACCTTCCTTCTGTCCTCTCTCGTTCTCTCCTGTGTGTGTGTGTGTGTGTGTGTGTGTGTGTGTGTGTGTGTGTGTGTGTGTGTGTGTGTGTGTGTGTGTGTGTGTGTGTGTGTGTATAGCTTGTATTCTCATTGGTTTCAGAACTCACAAGCACCTCGTCTCTAGTGATTAATTTTGCATAATGAAATCTCCGTTCGGGGAGATTTCGATGTTCACCACCTCCTTTGGCCCTCCTCTCCTTTCACTGATCCACCTGGCGAACAAGCCTACATCTTTTCCACCCTTAATGACCTAGAGCAGCTTGTACAGCACCCTACCCGTATCTCTGACCGTCATGGAAAGAGTTCCAATACACTTGAAGTCTTCCTTATATCTAATCTTTCTGCTGTTGCTGTTAATCTTTCCTCTCCATTGGGCTCCTCCGATCACAACTTTATTACCTTAACCTGTTCTATCGCTCCAGTACGGCCTATGTACCCTCCCAGGAAGCGTCAGTTGTGGCACTTTCGAGTTGCTGATTGGGAGGCCTTCCTTGATTTTCCCTGGAATGATTATTGTTTCCACGGCAGGGAGCCATCTGAGTGAGCCTTGCACATTACGGAGTTATCCTCTCGGGCATGGAAATATACGGTCCTTTCTCATATCCTTTGATTAATGCAAAAATACCTTGGTTTAATCACACTTGTTCTTATGCTGTTCACAACAAGGAGAAGGCCTACAAAAGGTACCAGGGCCATCCCACTCCTGAATCTCATCACTTTTATTTATCTGCCCGGAACCGTGCAAAGTCTGTTTTTCGCTCTGCTAAAAATAATTTCATTTGTACTAGATGCTCTAAACTCTCCTACTCGAATTCTTCCTGCTCCTTCTGGCACTGTGCGAAAAACCTTTCTTACAACTTTACCTCATCATCCTTTCCTCTTTTTTTCCACTCGGATGGCACTGTAGCTATTCCTTCTAAAGATAAAGCAGAATTCTTCGCCCAGACTTTCTCATCCATTTCCTCCTTTGGCTATTCCGGTGCTGTTCCTCCATCGTGTCCCACCTCTGACCTCCTCATGGCTTATATTAAAATTTCTTCGACTGATGTATTTTCTGCCATCATTGGCCCCAACACTAACAAGGCTTATTGGCCTGATGAGGTCCCTCCTGTTGTCCTCAAGAACTGTGCTTCTGTGCTTACATCCTGGCTAGGTAAACTCTTTCGCCTTTGTCTATCAACTTAAATGTTTTCATCTTGCTGGAAATTTGCTCTCTTTCAGCCTGTCCCAAAGAAGAGTGACCATTTCCGTCCCTCTGACTATCTCCCAAGTGATTTAACATCCTGAGTTTGAAAAGTTTGGGATCCTATTTTTTAAAAAATAAAAAAAAAATAAACCATCTTTCCTCTCGCAACCTTGTTTCTGATTGTCAGTATGGATTCCGCCAGGGACACTCCACTTGTGATCTTCTTACCTACTTTTCAGACTCCTGGTCATCCTTATTTCGGGACTCGGGCGAAAGCTTTGTCGTTGCACTTGGCATCTCTAAGGCTTTGGATCGAGTCTGGCATAAATCTTTAATTTCCAAAATATCCTCTTACGGTTAATTTCTATCCTTCTATTTGTGCCTTCATCTCTAGCTTCCATTGCCGAGGAGGAGTTAAATGCACACACACACACACACACACACACACACACACACACACACACACACACACACACACACACACACACACACACACACAACCTGAGTCTAGCACAAACGTATAGATCGTTTTGCCGACAATAATATGATCCTGCTTTGCCCGGATGATAATTTTGAAGAAAGCCCACGTAGGTGCCAATTTGGTGCAGTGTGACGAAAAGCTCTGAGAAAAGTAACTTAAGTATCATCTTTTACTTTATCATGTGGTTTCCAATGAAATGCACGGATCTGCTGTAGCTTTAACAGAGACTGAAATAACACTTGTGCTGTGAGTGGTATAGGCGTCCACACCCTAATACTCATTAAAAAGTGTTCCTACTCTCGTTGCTCACTTGAACAAAGAGGAAATGTGTAAAACAAATAAACACCACCCAAGTCATTCACTGCATGTCTAGAGCACGTTAAAAAAATGTCTGACAGGTATATTCATATCTGTTCAATAAATATAGGAAGATGAGCAATACACATACCGAGGGTAGGCAACTAAGGCAGACCCACCCCATGATAATGAAATCAGGCATTGAACAGGAATGGGATGAAGGACCTTCGGTAAACTAAGCAACTACACGGAAGATGTACAACTATCTTTCTCTCAAAAGAGGCGGCTATGTAATCAATGTATCCATCCTATTTTAACAGATCTGAAACCTGGAGACTAACAAATTCCTTAGAATGTAAACTTTTTCTAGTGCTGTAAGAGAAATGGAGAGAAATATAATAGGTGCAATATGGAATAATAATTAAAAAGAATTTTATTAATAGGAGGACAGACGAAAGTAGAGGATATAACTACCATAGTCTAAATATTAGTGGAAGGTGGGGCGCCCGTCATCAACTCAATTGAGGTAGTGTTGCATTTAGGTGAGCCTACACTGAGTGATACACCTAATGGTTTCCTATTACACAGGAAATCATTTACATTACTGAGTTGTAACCATGTAACCAAATGAAAGGTGGGGCACCCGTCATAAACTCACTTGATGTAGTGCTGTCTTTAGGTGACTACACTGAGTGATACGCCAAATAGTTTCCTGTAACCCAGAAAACCATTTCCATCGCTGGGTGGTAGCCATGTAACCAACTAACGGGACGATGTGGAGCCCTGTTAATTGGGTGGGGATATGCAAATGCGGTGCCCACCCGGAATCCAAACTTTCACACATTTCAGTCTACCACAAGGGAATATTGGTTCAATGCATGAGACGGTCCTGTATGGGCGATTGCTTGCCTGCACATGATGAGTCTGCCTGGCCAGACGGGAATTAACAACAACAACACTCAATTTGTATAATGGATGTGATGAGATCACATCCTTCGTGGAGCAGACAACAGATGTTAAAGGTGTGACAGTCCTGAGACGGAGTAAGAGAGAAAGGCAAACAGCTGACCAGATGGTGAGATGAAAGTCGGAGACTCACTGGGATTAGAGAGAGCATGCCAGCAGCCAAAATGTCAGAGTGGAAAACGATGAGAAAGGTCTCGGTTCTGAAGTGGATTAATTCAGGCTGATGATGATGATGATGATACTGAAGGTGATGACGTCTTATCTTTCATTAGGTTCATGTTTGGCTGTTGTAGTTTTGAATGTCCCTGGCATGTGGCCAACTGCCAGCCTAGAGTAATACAGATATGCAAGTATGTGGGTGAAGGTGTAAAGTAGGTGTTTTATATTGTGATGTCCCAACCCCGTGGTGTCGGCGTCTTCTAAACTGGGCTAAGACCTCAGCAAAGATGGTGAGAGGAAGTTATGGTCAAGATTATCAGAGACGGTGTGTTCATCGGTGCAGTGTTGTAAACTGGTGTTGAGGTGCTCATAGTTGATGCATACGAGTTGTTTGGAAGCTTCTTCAGGCAGGTCTAAATTCTGGATATTTTGACCTTATGTCTGTCAGAAAATGCTTGTGATATCCCTGGGCTTTAATACATAGTTTTCATTGCCAGTGTCTTAATTTTTGTTAAGCTACTGCCCTCTAAACGGCTGATGTGTTACGATGTATTTGTGCAGGGTTCATTAGTTTCTTCCTGAGTGAGTTGTAGGCACGTTCTGTGTAGTGTATGTCTGTGTATGGAAGTATGAAAGGTAATATTTGGTACATAAGAACTTTAGTTTATTATGTTGTTAAAAACGGCAATAGTGGATACAAAGTCGGTGCGATTCATCTGAAGGTCAGTATAAGTATTTGCTCATTTATGTAGTACAAGAAGTTATTTTGTTATCTAATCGTTGTTAATATTCATTACTGTAATCGTAGTGCTTAAGCTTCAAAGTAGGGGTGATAATATTAGATGACACATATACACTGAACGCACAGACAGGGTTGTGGTGTTAAATCACAGCAACCAATAACATTCCTCATTCATCATCAGGTAGACCGCCATCATTATCAAAACCACTGCCATCATCACTGAACAGCATGGTTGACCATGAATACAAAGAACTGGTAACTAAAATATCCTCGAAACCGGAACAACTAGGAACTTTGGTTAAATTTCTTTTCACCCCGGTGTCCTGCATCCTCCCAGGAGACCACTTAAATAGGGACTCAGCAGTGAGGTAGGTGTACACGGTCAAACTAAGTGTCTGTGTCCTGAGCCTCTGTTCAGGCAGCCATGAGCAGCAGCACAACAAGAATAAGAGCTAATACTGAAGGTTGGGTGGTGAAATGCTCAGTGGAGCTTAATGGGGGAACCCTAAGGGACACTTCTTTGGTAGGCGGGGGCCTGGCGCTTGAAGGGTTTTGCTGCGTCTGGCTGGGGATCCAAAAAATTCTTCTCTTCTGCTAAGTTTCTCACAGGAAGTGCTTTGGCACTAGTCTCCTCTGCAGGGCACAGCTGAAGATTATCCTCTCCGTGACTTGTGAGGCAGTCTGGTGGCGCTTCCCTGCCTGTGGTGCCGCTTTGTGCAGCTTCTTCAGAGGCAATAAAAATGTTACTAGAAAGCCAAGAGCGAGGCTTTTTTCCAAAGCTACTTAATCAGGTAGGCTAGAAGACTTACAGGCGATTCCAGAATTAAGAGCTGAGACAGTGGGATATTGGATGGAAGCTCAAAGGCCTTGCTGAAGGGGAAGGAAACCTGATTAGTTCTGCTAGTCAGTGCTTCTCATTCACCCCTCTTTTTACTGCTGAGCCATGCTTTGCCCGTTACTGTGGGAACTTCTGTAGTTGAGCGTATTTGGTGCGGGAGCGGCTCATAATAATCTGGGTAGGCCTAGTTGCTATGCACATTATCAAACAAAGTCTGTTCTGTCCAGGTGCACTGTCTCTATCCTTTCTTAACTGGTGGCTATTACGTTTCTCCTCGTGCCCTCAGCACTCCTTTGCTGTGGTGCAATTAAGTTGCCACCATAACTTCAATTACATAAGTGCCATTATGATCCCTCATATGAAGAGGATAATGACTGGTTGCGTGAACTTCGAGGAAGTATGCAGAGATTGTTGGACAATACTGATTTGACAGTGGAACAATGAGGGTGAGTTGTTATAAAGTGCAATTACGACGTAAAGGGAAAGGAACAACTGAGACAGTTCGAACAAAGAATCGCGAAACTCATTTGGGTAAAGAGTATTATGGATATTAGTGGTGAAGGTATAGAGTGTCAAAGGACAGACTCAAGAATACACAGAAAGGTGTTAAATAATGCTCTTAGGGTTGTTGTTTTTGCTGATATTGTTGACTAACCCCGGTCTGTCTGGTCGAGCGAGACCATCAACCCCAGGAATGCAACCGACCGTGCAGGGCCGTCCCGTGCAGTGAACCAGTGTTCCCTAGAGGCAAACATTGCCTAGCCACAGCGAAGTGCTTGGAAGAGTGTGGAGGTCTGGTTCCTGCATGGACGCCACATTTGCGCCGCCATCCAGTTAGCATGGGAACCATATAGAGTAGGCTCCTCATCACACTGTCGTTTAGTTATATAGTTAACATCCAGCGTCGGAATTTGTTTCCTGGGTTACAGGAAACCAATCGGCTTATCACTCGGTGTAGAATCATATAAATCTGAAAGAAAAGTAATAATTAGCTACAGAAAGCACAGGAGAAAAATGAAGAGAGGAGAACAAACACAGAAATAGAATGGTAAAGGAAGAAGTAGGCAGCACCACATCGTCAGTTAACAATGGTAAAATGAGTTACCAGTGATGCTACAAAAGATGGAACACCTTAGAGAGTAGCCATCAGGTAACTTAGGGTTGCACATGCAAGTATGGTCATGGTTTTCAAAAATGTACAGTATGAATTTAAAAAAGTAACTTATTGTAATCAGTTCGCCAACACCAAAACTATCACCAACATCTTCGCCTAGTGCGGCAGAAATGCTTCCGGTTTTCCATCGATTACATTAAAGCTAGTCTTGCTTCGTAAACCTGGTCGTGTGCACTTCCTAGTCTCCCTTCCATTCCCTCCTTCGTTTCATTCGTTTTCTCATTTTTCTATCCCGTCACTTCTTCAAATTTCTGATGCTCTTGTTTCTTTATATTTTTTTGACACTTCATGTTCCTGCCCATACTAATGATCCTCATGTTTTCTCATCCTTGCTTTTCACTTCGTCTCCCTTCATCTCCATCTGCTCTATCTCCAACATTCTCTTCCTACTCCTGCTCCTGTACTTCCTCACCTCTTCTCACGTTTCTTCTTCCTGTTTTTTTTTTTCTAATGATCTGCTCTCCCTTCTTGCTCTCCCCCGTATTTCACTACGTCTCCCCATTTTTCCTCCACCATTAACCTATGCATCACATTCGATACACCTCTCGTCCCATTTCCTTGTTTCTCTCTCTCTCTCTCTCTCTCTCTCTCTCTCTCTCTCTCTCTCTCTCTCTCTCTCTCTATCTCAAGCTACCTTCACTTCCTCCTCCTCCTTTTCTTTCCAGCCACCGACATTGTCTATTTCTTATTTTTCTTAATACTCCTTCATTTCCTTCTATTTTTCAATTTTCATTGACTCCAACACAATCCAAGATTCTCTCTCTCTCTCTCTCATAACCAATTCAGACATATTGGTTCTGTCCTCCCACACCTTGGGTCCCTCAGTGGCGTTATTCAGCTCACATATAGGAAGACAGGATTCATATAACCCCTTCAGTGCGATGACGTCCTCTGCCATCGCTGCAACCACCAGATCACTTTACTGAGCGCTCTTTCAATGATGGGATTAATGGAGATTTTTTTCTGATCTTATCACTAAGTATCTCTCCTTACCCTAGATAAAATAGCTTAACGACAGAAGTAAAATTTAAAATACGTTCTCATACCGAAGGAGATAAAACTTGAGAAGGGCACAAACACTGATAAGATTCTGGGTTCAGGCGCAAAGACAGACGTATCATCGCTTTCGGCCGTAAATGTAATATGACTTAGCAGGAATTACAATGAGCGCATCGGATCCTTCCATCTCTAGTATTTTCGTCAAAAACAAATCTTAATGACAAGAGAAAACGTATCCATTGGTATTAGGTTTTTCGGGAACGACAAGAACAGCAGAGTTTTGAAGCTTCCTGTTTCTTTTGTTCGAACTCAAAAAAAAAAAAAAAGAAGAAGAAAGAAAAGAAAAGTTGTACTATGCAACTGCTCGTGTTTATGAAGCCTTGGTCTCAATGGTTTGTGTTCTTAGGTTCAAATGAAACCAGAGATGAGCTCAACTGGAATTATGATATTTTTGCAGTACTGGAGTAGATGTGTTTTTGGAAGAAATATGCGTACTGTACTTGGGCAAGCAATATACACAGTACATGTGTATACACCACTGTGAACACGTGTGTGCTAATGTTCATGTGTATATGAGAAAGTGTTTAAATGTAAGTAAGCAAAAAATTCTTACCTGACCGCAATGTTCCGTCTGTGTGTGTGTGTGTGTGTGTGTGTGTGTGTGTGTGTGTGTGTGTGTGTGTGTGTGTGTGTGTGTGTGTGTGTGTGTGTGTGTGTGTGTGTGTGTGTGTGTGTGTGTGTGTGTGTGTGTGTGTGTGTGTGTGTGTGTGTGTGTGTGTGTGTGTGTGTGTGTGTGTGTGTGTGTGTGTGTGTGTGTGTGTGTGTGTGTGTGTGTGTGTGTGTGTGTGTGTGTGTGTGTGTGTGTGTGTGTGTGTGTGTGTGTGTGTGTGTGTGTGTGTGTGTGTGTGTGTGTGTGTGTGTGTGTGTGTGTGTGTGTGTGTGTGTGTGTGTGTGTGTGTGTGTGTGTGTGTGTGTGTGTGTGTGTGTGTGTGTGTGTGTGTGTGTGTGTGTGTGTGTGTGTGTGTGTGTGTGTGTGTGTGTGTGTGTGTGTGTGTGTGTGTGTGTGTGTGTGTGTGTGTGTGTGTGTGTGTGTGTGTGTGTGTGTGTGTGTGTGTGTGTGTGTGTGTGTGTGTGTGTGTGTGTGTGTGTGTGTGTGTGTGTGTGTGTGTGTGTGTGTGTGTGTGTGTGTGTGTGTGTGTGTGTGTGTGTGTGTGTGTGTGTGTGTGTGTGTGTGTGTGTGTGTGTGTGTGTGTGTGTGTGTGTGTGTGTGTGTGTGTGTGTGTGTGTGTGTGTGTGTGTGTGTGTGTGTGTGTGTGTGTGTGTGTGTGTGTGTGTGTGTGTGTGTGTGTGTGTGTGTGTGTGTGTGTTCAAGTCGACGTATTGTAATATGTGATGCAGTGGTCTGTACAAAAAAGGCTAGACGTGACTTGACCTGACATGACCTCACCTTGGCTGAGCTTAAACTCTACACCTATAGAGGATAGTGTTTGTCTGAGGGATACTGTTTTATAACTAATCATGTTAACAATTTATCACATTTAAAAAGGCCATAGCTCTTGTTTACGTTATTTTCATATGTGCAAGGATTCAATTACATTTGTTTCGTTGAAGCTTTTTTTTTTTTTTAATTACCTCGCTAGAATCTGACTTACGACTCTATATGACTCTGAAGATGTACGAAAGCACTTACTTTCTCTAGTTTCAGTTCGCCTGTGAGTACTTTCCATGTCTATATGTATATCTATACTTGTCTATCTATATCAGTCTGTCTTATCTATTTATCTATCTAATATCCATGTATAGATAGATAGATAGATAGATATGAATCACTGCCACTACAAACATCCTTTCCTCTTATGTACTTGATCATTACGAGTAATAGCTAATTGAGCTTACTCTCCTTCCTAAAAGAGGGCCAAGTCCTCCATTGAATCTTTGTACGACCTCACAGACTGATGGACAAAGATACAGGCGGCTAAGTGATACAGGATTGAACTGCTGACATAGAATCAAGAGACTGATTTCAGCTGGAGTAGGGTTGGGAATAGTTTGAAATTTCCTGACAGTTTCTTTAAATTACCAACAAGTCAAGGAATACATCACAAAGCCTAATAATATCACACCACGCCTGTAAGTGTTAACTTTCATATGCTTTCAGTATTACCAGGACGGCATTAGCGTTCAGATGGTGACATGTGACAGCAGGGGTAAGAGCCAATCGTCCCTGGACACTGGTGCGGTAACTTAGCCCTTCCTGAAACATACGAGAATTCGACAGCTGAGTGGCAAGGTGATGCGCAGTACATGGACCAGTCCGTATACCTGCAACAGTCAGATGATTATATTCATCCCGGAAGAGACCTCTCGGACAGACAGACCACCTGTTTATTTGATTATATCCACCAGGATGCGCTGGGAAGAATACTGTAGTAAACCAATATCTTTTCAATTTTCCATCTCCACACACACACACACACACACACACACACACACACACACACACACACACACACACAATAATGGCAATTTCTATACCGTATAACCCCCTCCTAAGTACAGGGATCATATGCTAAGTTACCACAGTCCTGTGCACCTCGGTACATTTAACCCCTTCACAACGATATATATATAGCATTTCTAGTTATTCTGGCTGCAACAAGACAAGTAGATTAAGAAGGAGCTTCCGCATTCAAAAGGTTGAGAATAATCCCCGTTCACTCCTTCATCGCAAGAGTTCCGGCAGTGCAATTACAAAAGAAACTAGAGGGGCACTCACTGGAGCACACTGCAACGTATTATTCAAACCACTCTTCATACTGGGCTGAGTTATCCCATCATTGATTAGGGTTTCACAAAAAACGTATTCCGGATCCAGAATCTGTAGTACGATCTGGATCGATCCCAAAAGTTAATCGATTGTTCCCTGGGATATGGGCATATGCTATTTACCCACCAACTTTGGTCCAGATCTCTCTTTTAGTTTTTGAGTAATCCTGCTAACATACAAAAAAACTAAAGAACAAACAAACAGAGGTGAAAACATACTCTCCTTGTCGGAGAGAATAAAGCTTCATCCTTCAGAAGGGATTAATGCACATTTAATTCTAATCGCCAAGGTGACATTAAATGACAGAAAACCCTACAATCATTCCTTGGAGTCAAACCCATGCGCATTGGTAAGGATGTCATCTGAACTTTTGCCCAACGAAGCACCGGCAAACTCCACTAAGGGCCGCTGCCACAGTTAATTTGTTTTCCTACCAACGAGAAGAATCACCAGTATGTTTAAGATGACTAGGGAAATGCATAATGCAAAAGAAGATTCCATGGTGATATAATGCTCAAATTCAAGGCAGGTAATTGACAACAGCCTTTCCTCATGTGTATGTGGAAACAGAGGATGGAAATTTTCTATGCTTAGCATTTTAATCCCTTCAGTCCAATGATGCATTCTTATCTGTTCTTCCTGTATTCAGACAATATTATTCACTATAGGATAAATTTTTAAAATAGGCTGAGTTACATGTTCCATTCAGCTATACCTTCACTGCTTGAGCGCCCTCCTTAGATGTATAAAATCGTCTGGTGTCAGCAATATAACAAATTAATCAAAGCAGTGAAGAGGACAGCAATAAAACAGCCACTGTTGTTTCGGTCTTAAATCTGGTGTAGCGTAACCCGGTAGAGGTCCCAATAAACTGGAGACCCACACACTTATGGCCTTCCACTCCAACCCACGGTGATACATTCCAGTCGTTGATGAAGCGCTGGGCGAGTATGTGGAGTGAGGATAGGGACACAAGTAGTGTATGAGAGAGAGAGAGAGAGAGAGAGAGAGAGAGAGAGAGAGTTATCTTTTACCTTGGACACTCATTAGCAAACAGATCAGACACACAGTATGACACACTGACACGAGTCCCTCTTCACAAAAGCCACCAAAATTGCAATCGAAAGCACTCACAAGAAACATCAGAATGGAGTCATACACAATAAGATTCTGAATGAAAGATAAAAACAGCAGAACTGGGAATGATGTGAGAGGTGAAACAGGCGGTGAAGGAAGTAGCGTTGTTAAAAGAGGTGAAATAATTAGGGATTAACTAAGTGAAATTACTGGGGGAAAAGGAAGGTGAGAGAATAGAAAGGCGAATAGGGAGATATAAGAAAATCGAATGAATGCAGAGACATTATATACAATTGCAGATTGAAATACTGATTCGGCAACACAGGGGGAAATGAAGAGATGAAAGAACAGGGAATGAGTTGAAAAATTCCGAAATGAAATGAAATATGACTGATTAAAGGTTGAAAAAAGTGACAGAAACATATGAGATTATAGAAAACATGACAGTGTAAGGGATGAAAAGAAGTGAAGCAGCAAAACGATAAAGGGGAGATGAAAGAATACGAATGAGAGATGAAAGGAAAGATGATAGAATGATAAACGGCAGAGGAGGTGAGAGAGCTTAGGATGACATGGGAGGTAAGAGAACAGTGATGGAAGGAGGGGTTAAAAGATGATGAGAAAAATACAAGGGGCGGATTTAAGTGGGTAAAGGGTCGATCAAAGGAAAAGTTAAAGAATGCTGAATGAAAGGATAAGCGAGCGTATGAGGAATGAGAACCAAGGAAAGAGGAAGGGCTGAAAGGAGAGAGAAATTAACAGGGGAGGGGGGAGTGAAAGACTGGGTGAATGAGAAAGGTATGACAGTATGAGTCAGAGGATAGAGAGGACAGTGGAAGGAAGTGACGGGGAATGAAATGATAAGTTAAAGAACATGAACTGAATGGACAGGTGAAAGTACACTATATAGGAAGAACTGAGAGACAAAGGACATGGGGGAAAAAGAAAACTAAAAGAATATTAGGTGAATGGAGAGGTGAAAGATAACTGGATGGAGGAAAAGATGAAAGAATATTAAAGGAAAGTAGAGATAAAGAAAAGATAATTAATGAAGATATGAGAGAATGGGGAATAAAAGGATAAAAGAGAAATGCATAAAGGAATGGGTAAAAAATGTAGGATGAAAGGTGAAAAAAATGTGAAACAGAAGAGAAGGGAAATGAAAAGTGTTTAATGTGCTTGAATAAATGAAAAAAGTGAGATATAAATGACTGGCAGATGAAAGTAATAGGCAAAGACAAGAGAAAGAAGGAAGAAAGTAAGAAAAAAGGCAGGCGGAGAGAGAAAATAACAAAAGACAGGAGAAATGAATGAATTTGGAATGAAAGAATATAACATAGAATAGGCGATGACAGAAAGGGTGATAAAATGAGAAAGGAAATGGACGAAAGGACGTGAACTATAGGGAGTAATGGAGAGGTGAAAAATACAGAACAAAAAGAAGTGGAGGAAGAAGGCATGAAAGGAGAAGTGAAGAAATATGGAGATAAAGGAAAAAGAGAATCAGGAAGGAGGGGAAGGTGAAAAGATAAAGGAGGAAAGGATATGTGAAACAAAAAAAACAAAAAAAAAAAAAAAAAAAGGAGAGGTGAAACAATACGGGGGTTTGTGAGAGAATGAAAAGGAAGGAATGGATGAGGAATAGAAAGATGACAGACCAAGTAAAAGAAAATGGAATAAAAAGGAAGTGTTAAAAAAACAGATGAAGGAAAATAAGACAGAAGCGTGAAAAAAGGAAGAGGTGAAAAGAGGGATTTAACTATACATATTATCTATCTATATATATATTATCTCTCTCTCTCTCTCTCTCTCTCTCTCTCTCTCTCTCTCTCTATGTATATATATATATATATATATATATATATATATATATATATATATATATATATATATATATATATATATATATATATATATATATATCAGCCGTTTGAGTGTCCACTGCAGGACCGGCCTATCCCAACCGAAGCGGGGACGATACAGCCAATGTATCTCTACCAAGTGGCTTAGGCTGTCTGGTAGAGATTGTATGTAGGGTGAGAAGTGCTTGTAAGTGTATTGTAGTGTTGGAGTGGCTTTGGATGTGTGTGTAGTCTGTGAACCAAGTGTAATCGGCCCGCGCAAGCCGACTGGGTGCAAGCATACTTTATAGTATGCGACACTGGTTCAACCACAGCACCCCTGATGTCCGCCAATGCAGTACGTGGCCAGAAGAACGCTCCCAAAGTTTATTACCCTGGCGGGGCGCGAACCCTCGTTCTTCAGTGTACGAAAACGCACACTTTACCACAGAGGCTCCATATATATATATATATATATATATATATATATATATATATATATATATATATATATATATATATATATATATATATAAAAACAGCCGCGTGGTCTGTGTGTCCTTCAATCACCCCCAAACCAAGGGCCAGAGACCCCCA
>NC_137014.1:9827081-9877081 GCF_032717465.1 Coenobita brevimanus
ATGTGAGAGAAGGGTTGTGAAAAGGCATTTGTTTGTGAAAGGTGCTTGAAAGAAGGGTTGTGAAAGGCATCTGTGTGTGAAAGACATTTGAAAGAAGACGTGTGTGAAATGAATTGTGAAAGGCGAGTTCTGAACAGGAAGTGTGATTAAAGTGTGAATGTGATTTATGATAGAAGGCGTGAAGGGGTGTGAAAAAAGCGTGACAGGGATGTGTGATGAAAGGCATGTGTGGAATAACAGCGTGTGAAGGAAGGTGTGCTTAAAAAAACGAATGTGTGAAAGAATTAGTGTGTGAAAGAGAAGTGTGAGAAAGAACGGTTGTGTGAACTGAGTGTGTGAATGAATGGATGAGGCAAAGAATCGATATGAAAGCGAATGAAAGAACTGGTGTTTGAAAGAATGTGTGTGCAAAAGAATGGGCTTGTGAAAGAAGGGGTGCGTAAAAGAATGACATACGGTATGTTAAATAATAGGTATGTGAAAGAACTGGTGTATAAAAGAAAGAGTGTGAAAGAAGTCTGAAAAAAGTGTGACAGAATGTTTGCGTGTAAGAAAGATTAGTAGGGAATGGATGTAGATCCAAGGGGGATGGGGAAATGAATCCCCCCTCCCCCCTAATAACTGGGATGAGGGATATCTGTGTAATCAATACGTCCTACAATTCAAAAAATCCTGAAAATAAAAATTATTGTTAATCCTACAGTTACCCCTCAGGATAATTACTCCTTACACTGAAAATGTAGTTATTACGAAATCATGAACACTGAAATTATAGAGAGTATTAGAAAATAAAAAATGTATTTTAATCCTATGTAACAAGCTAGACTTTCTACAACGAAAGCTAGTGTGATGATGCACAGCTGCCAGATTTGACCACAAGTAATGAACTATGCTAGTTTTCTCGTCATCTCTTTGCCTAGTTTGACCTTTTGTCTTCCAGCAATAAGTTTACATAGTTACAGATGTAGCAGTTCACTTCCTTCGCAGATGGACCAGTTTTTTTTTTTTTTACCCTCTACATCGAGGTACAACATCCCACTCTTTAGCCTTGGAAGTCATCTTCAAAGAAATTCAAAATAAATCCACGCCACTGAAGTGAACATAGGGGTCTGCGAAAAAATTAATGTGGAGAAAATATGTGACTGAAGGAATTGGCATGTCGTGTCGAGATCTAGAGTGAAAGAAATGGTTTGTGAAAAGCTGAAAGGAGAAGTATTGTGAAAAAATGGGTGTGTCAAAGACACATGAAAACGATTGTCAAAGGTATGTCCAAAAGATGTGAAAGGAATACATAAAAGGAAAACGTAAAGATATGAGAAAAGAACTATGTGAAAATGCATCTGTGGAAGAGGTATGTGAAATCTGAGTAGAGATGTGTGAAAGAAGAAATGAAGAAGGAGGACTGTGGAAAGGGGGTGTGAAAAAAGTGTGAAAGAGTGCGTGGAGGAAGGTGTGTGTGAAAGAAGTGCGTGTTAAAGAGGAGGTGTATAAATGAGTGCAAAATATGGCTGTGGAAAGAAGTAGTCTGTGGGAAAAGCGTGTGTAAAAACAATGCTTGAAACAAATGTGTGTGTGTGTGTGTGTGTGTGTGTGTGTGTGTGTGTGTGTGTGTGTGTGTGTGTGTGTGTGTGTGTGTGTGTGTGTGTGTGTGTGTGTGTGTGTGTGTGTGTGTGTGTGAAAGACTGGCTGTGTGAAAGATTGGCTGTGTGAATGTGTAAGCGAAGAGGTGTGTGAGAAGAGGGGTTTGTAAATCAATGATTCTGTGAAAGAATTATACTGTGAAAAGAGTGTCTGTGCAAGAAGAGACGTTCTAGAAAAGCATGTGGAAGGGGAAACTTAAGAGAGAACGAGGAAAGAGTTGTCTGGGAAAGAGTATGTGAAAAAGGAATGTGTGAAAGTATGTTAAAGGGATGTATAAAAGACATGCTTTTAAAATGTAAATGGAGTGTGTAAAAGATTTGAGAAAGAAGGCGTGTCATTAAAAACAATGCGAAAAGGCATTTCTGGAGGAGGTGCGTATGGAGAAGGGATGTGGCAAAGTGTGCAAAAGAAATGTCAAAGAAAGTGTGTGGAAGAAGGGATGCTGAATGGCGTGTTAAAAATAAAGGAGAGTGAAAGGAACTTAATGAATGGGATGTGATGAAAGAAGGGCTGTGAAGACATGTGTAAAAACTGGGTGTGTTGAAAGAAGGGGAGTGTGTAAGAAAAGGTAGGGAAAGGACGTGTGAAAGGTGTGTGTTAAAGGTGTGATGAATGCGTGAAAAATCGCATGTGTGAAATGGGATGCGTGAAGGACTGTGTACGAGACGAGGTATTAGAAGGAATTTGTGAAAGGTGTATGTAAAAAAGATACATGTAAAAGATGTATGGAAAGGATTATTGATACAAAGCTGTTTGTGCAAGAAGGGGTGTGAGAACAGTATATGTGAAAAAAAAAAAAAAAAAAGGAGTGCAAAAGAATAGATATGTGAAAGGACTGTGAAAGGAGAGTGAGAACGTACGGGCGTAAGAGAGTGTGGTTAGGGAAAAACATTGGAGGAAGAAAGGAATGCTGAAATCTGTGTTGGAACAGGGAAAGGAACAGGAGAAATATTTTAGTAAGTTTTTAGTGTAAAAACAAAACATAGCATAAAATCCCTAACCCTGCCAACAACTTCACATGACTAAACAAATATCAACAGCTCTGCCAAATATCTCGCTGCCAACAAAGAGGATTTCATGACAACTCCCTCCCCAAAAAACTAATGGGATTTTAATCCCTCGCAGTACAAAACAAACAGCTTCCAAAACACATGACTGTGGTTGTTATGATGATTTGGGTTGTGCTGAGCGAGACCTTTTCCATCTTTAATTCAGGAAGGAAAAATAAAGGATTGAAGCATACAAAGTTCGTCAACAAAAAAGAAGAAGAGAAAAATATTAAAAGGGTTCCACGTTAAAATACCTGAGAACATTGCGTTAGAAAGAGTGAAGGCGAGAAGGCCATAGACAGCGAAAATCAGTCTGAGCAACTATTCGTTAGCTGACCTCTGTTTACATGAGAGATTGGAAATACCGATTAGCTCTTGCATATACCAACTGGAGAGAGAAAGGAGGAATGTGTGTTGGATCGACGGTTACTGTGTGTTCATCTTAAAGAAGGCATGCAGGCAGAGGTCAGAAGAGCAGTGTCAAATGTTTCAGCGATAGTAAATAGAAAGTGATGCACAGTGCACAGTGCACTTTAACAAAAGAGTGTCTGATGGGAATCAGAATGAAGACAGGGGTTTGTTGTGGTCGGGCTGAGTTTCGCTAAATTGGTTTGGGTGAGTCCGATTGGGCTGAATGCTGTTGAACTGCATTAGGTTGGGTTGGGCTGCATAGAGTTGGTTGTTAACGAACCAGGCAGATGGGATATTTAGTTTATTTAACACACCTACTACCAACAAAAGAGGACCGCCTCACAACTGCTGTCAAAGCACTGGAAAACAACACTAACTATGCATCACTTATAATGCAGGTCGTTAATTAGATGATGATTTAAAGACAGAATATCATTGCAACATTTAACATAGTTGTATCATCTGAGCAATGGAACATGTCTAATCTATTCTTTATGGAAGCTATTTTATCATCCCAGCCTGAATACACACAAAAAATACATGAAATGTTAAACATGCAGTAACGCAGAAAAAAGCAACACCAACGCATAAAACCTGAGTATATGGAATACTGTTTTACTTTGTTTTCTTTCTTTTAAGCATTTCTTCTCATTCATCTACATATCTATCTGTCCCTTTATGTCTACCCGTCCATGTGTGAATATGTATCTATCTATTTATCTAGTCATACATACGCAAATATCCTGGATATGAATTGTTATGGTAAGAAATGTCCATGTGTATGTATATATCTCAGTACACAGGGACATGACTGCATTCGCACACTTCATTTACGCCGTTCAAGCAGAGCACCCGTCTGTTCAAGGAAGACCATTAGTGCAGGTCACAGAGGCATATTCAACAGTGAATCCTACTCCTCTCCCCAAAAGTTATCTGTGCCCTACATGAGAAGGCAACAAAACATAATCTCTGAAATATATACCCTCTTGCACTCCAGGCCATCACTGCGTTGTGTACGGCGCGCTGATGGCAAGAGGGTGATTTACTGGGGGAGGGTGGGGGATCAGGAGGGTGTGTCACTGGGAGTTGTGGAGTCATAACCTACAGCACCACAATACACTGCACCACCACAAACAACGAGGGACACTATAACTGCACCCACAGACAGCCTATACTCGTACCTCTGATGCACAGTATCAGTTTCACTATACTGCACGCAAGCTGCACGATACAGTATTCGTACACCAGCACAGCAGTTACTCTACAAACTATACAAACACATCTACACCAGTTGAATTAACAATGACAAATAATGATTACATTAAACACACTACAAAGATCAGTTAAACAGCACAAAAAAATCAATATTAAGTATATAAAGCAGACGACTAGATCTGACAGATCGCAGATGTTTGCTCTCCCAAAACACGATCATCACTGACTGCACGCAGCTGCAGTAAGACACCAAATACTCCACAGCTCTCACCACCATCACAGGTGTACATAGTACCAGAATCTTGCTAAATCATAACACAAACCTGTCCTCTACAAGGGCTTTTAACACCACAGAATTTACAGATTATGCAACAAAGACAGGTGTCGAAGTCCCACTCCATGCAATCTTCATCGCCATTAAAACATTACACTTACTTCGCAGAAACACAAGAGTTCACATACCATAACATTACACTAATCAGGCCATACCGCAACACCCTCGCTACAACCCATCAGATATGTGTAACAAGGGCAAATCAATAATGATGATATATTTGCATATATATGATTTCCAGTATCTTTTTCATCCATCCCTCTCCAGTGAAAATGTGGAAAATAAAGTTGGAGTCACGCGATGATGAAGAAAATTGAAGAATTTAATATCATTGCCTATATTTCATAGAGTTATATTGCTACTATACCATTCTCCGTGCCACCACAAGTGAGCCTGTTTCAGCCTGCAATATATAATATTATCATCACAATTAGTGTATAATGCCATAGCTACATGACACCAAAATAAATAAACAAATCGTTGTTCATACTATTCCACATCTGCACCCCACTCCACACCAGCTCATCTCGAAATGAATGGATCATGATAATGGCTCATTTTTTTTATTTTTTCGCGATTAATGGAGTCTGTGAAAATACAGCTGTGGTTCATTCATTCTAAACAAATCTAATTAAATCATGAATTCTTTACCAATGGAACTGCAGCATACCATTGAATAATTCCACACCAGACAGTCCACAGCCACACCTCAAAATAAATTCACATTAAAATAAGTGCACACACACACACACACACACACACACACACACACACACACACACACACACACACACACACACACACACACACACACACACTTTTTTGCAGCATTTCAGTTAAACCCATCACAGCATCAAGTAGCCTATGTACTGTTCTGTAGGGATCTGAAATTCATCATTACTAGCTCGAAATCGTGTCACATTCTAATGGATATTGCTGAGCTAACTAGCAGTAACATAGTGGGTTGGATTCGTTTCATGAATTAAATCGAAAATAAATGGAAGAGCTTTTAACAAACAGTGCCCATCTTCCACAATACAAAATTTGTTGCAGAGATAAACTGCTCCAGACTGTACCACAGTATTGCACAATTAAACAACAACTGACTCAACAATATCAGCAGTATAAAAACACCATTACATCAAGCTTCCCTTCCACTTACTGACTCGGGAGCTTGGTGTGGACCTCAGTGACTTGTTTTGTATATATATATATATATATATATATATATATATATATATATATATATAGATAGATAGATAGATAGATAGATAGATAGATAGAAATCTTCTTGGGAGCCACCCAACTTCACTGCTGATGTTTCATGGTTCCCAGCAACGAAGACCAAGGCGCGGGAGGAGGAGGCCCACCACTTGCTTGATAACATCATCAGGCGCCACTTGGGGTCCCACCAGTTATACACCGATGACTGCAAGTTGAGTGAATGTGTTGGTGCTAATGTGTGGTCGACTAATTGTGCCCTCAGGTTTCGCTTGCTATTGACAAAGCCATAGAATATGCTCCGATTTCTGGGCATAACTTCATTTGTCATATCTGAATTCCAAGCCAGTCCTTCAGGCAACTTCTTCTTGCACTACGGATTCTCATGAGATCAGGGCAGCACCACTAATAAACTGCATTTGTGCAATAAGTCCTTCACTCTGATCTGGGTGCCTGGTCATCGTCGTATACAACGCAATGAGCAGACTGAATTAATTGCAAAGTCGGCTGTAGAGCTCGAGGAGATTTGGGGCATTCCTCTTGATGTACGTTTGAGTCTCCCCCATGGAAAGAAATCAGTGAATCTTGTGTGGCATGGTCGGTGGACCAGACTCAATATATAAACATGCAAACCGACGCTTGGCGTCTGGGTGTCTGCTGCTTGTTCCAGTCACCTGGAAGAAAAGATGTTAGCTTATGTACTTATGAACAGCACCCTTATTATTCACATATTGCTTTATATAGAAAAAACATTTCCACCGCACTGTGACATCTGTGGTGCAATGTTATCTATCGGTCATATCATCCTGCGCTGTCGGCGATTTATTCGTCTACGTGCTTACCTTATAAATACTGCAGCGCAGTAGACGTCCCCTTCACTATTTCCACCATTCTGGGTGATGGGAATCTTGATATGACTGAAAAAATGATGGGTTTCTTGAAGGAGACCGGATTAATCAGTGATGTGCCTTGTTTATAAGGTTTGGTTTAGATTTTTATTGAGCATACAGTACATATGTACATTTTGTGTCATATAATTAGGGTTGACGGCTGACGTATCTGAAAGAGTTCTTGCTTCTGACAGTACCATTTGTTTTACTGATGTCCTCTGTATTTAACCTCGTGCCTCATCTGACAGTACCCTGTTGGTGAGTACAAATGTGCGATACACTGTAGAGAGGTGTTGGGCGCTTTCAGTCGATGGAGTTTTGTTGGACGAGGTATTTCGGTTTATGTACATGTGTAAATATTTCCATCAGTTTGACTATGTATTCTTCATTAGGGTCTACAGTTGATGTACGGTATATGGAACAGTCCCTGACTCATATGGTTCTCTTTCATATACTGATGTCCCGTATATTAATGCATGTGCCTCGCCTGACAGTCAGCAGGTGATGAATGCAGATGTGTAATATAGAGAGGCATTAATTATGCCTGCAGTCGATGGTGTTCTGTTGGTCAAGGTATTTTATCCATTGATGTAGGCATATTAGTTAGGCTGAGTTATTCGTATCTTAGGCTTATAGCGTAGCATAGCGATTTGTTTGTTAGGTTTATTGGTAGTAGAATCATTAATCAGAATTACATGTTTTCCTTATAAATAATTTAAGGATATCTTTAAAAGAATAAAAAAGAATAATATATAAATATAAATCATGAAGAAAATATTATAGTTATTATGTTTACTTACTGACCTGGCCGTTCGGGCAAATGGTTGATAACAAAATAAATCAAGCCTCCCCACTTACCCCATCCTACAGTCACACCGTCATCACTGCCACACCACACTTCATCATTACAAATCGGTTAGCTCTCCATCTACCTGAAAAATTTCTTTATTTATCACAACTAGGCCATAACTTAACACTGTAACCCCTATCAGAATGCGTCATTTTCATTATATATGTGCTGCTACCAGATGATTTTATGTGACTTCTGAAAAGTCACTCGTACTGAAGATTCTTCTAATTTCAAACGTTTCTTCTGAACTGAACAAAATCGTACGGAGAGTGCACAAATGAAATAGTCCATTATCAGTTGCAATATGTAAATCCAAATCTCTGCAAAGAATGTCTTTTCTGCTTGACCATAATCTAACGCCCTTCACTCCAGAATAGATACATTAATATTATCGAAGAAAGAAAGTACTCTACAAGCACAGGGCAGGATGGTATCATCAGTCTACACCGGAAACAGGCCCTCACAAATATCAGCATGTACTCATACACGCACTATGGCCCTCTCATATTTGGAAACATGGAACAACACTATTCTTAAAGTAAACAAAAAGCCATCACACCCTTTTTTGTAAAGATCCATAATACTATTTAGCACACCATCCAAGATAAACGAACTCCCAATTCTTAACAAAGTCACACCTCATGTCGTCCTTGCTTCCACATAATACGGCTTTCGTTCACTTCACTCCACTAACACCCTACTAACCTACTTCTTACAACCGTTAGGGAAGCCTTACTGCAAAACAGGATTTAATGAAAGTTAATTATTTACAGTATCCCCTGCATTTCACAGATCTCTGTTGAAATGAATGACGTCGTGCACGGACAGCGTGACTGAAAGAATTCATCATTGGTTTGGCAGGGCTACTATCATCTTGCATTATTCCTCCAATGATACACATTCCTAAGCATACCACTGCACGCAACATCATCAAGTCACATCTTTAATTTATTCACCACGATGACTTATTTGTTTTCTAAGTTTAGGTATCACTTTTCGGTGGGGATGGCGATAAATAGGTTATAGTTTCCTCCTCCACTATAAGTCTATCCCATGTTGAATATACTCGTCTGAAAACATCACGAATAAGACATAAAGTATGCCATCGTTATGATGCAACCAACACTCCCAACTACAACAAAGCACCACAGATCACCAAGCAACATCATTAACTCCTCCAGCCTCACCGCTTGACTCCACGTCATCAAACTGCACATTATTCCTGCACCGTTACCACCAAACCACACCATTCATTCTCCTAACCACTCTACTGTATTCAGCTCCTTCAAGCCAAACCATCAGTTCTCTGTAATAACCATAACATCAAACCAATCCATTACCTCACAAAACCACACAACTGCACTCCACATCACCAAACCACACCATTAATTCTCCCAGCGAAAACACTAAACTAATCACCAAACCAAGACACAATCCCTGTTTATTACACCACTACCATACCACCACACCACACCACAAAACATCATTAATTTTCTTCACTACACCAATGTCCCTTATAAAACTAAGTCACACCATTCAGTCTTTCGACCACATGATCAAGCCACATCAATAAATCCCCAACCACACTATCACCACAGCAGCACACCATTAACATCATCACCACAGCAAACCATTAACACCATCACCACAGCAGCACACCATTAACACCATCATCACAGCAGCACACCATTAACACCATCATCACAGCTGCACACCATTATGACTAGCACCACAGCACACCATTAACACCAGCACTACACTACCATACACCACCAAGGGGCCACATCTTTTAACACGAGAGCCAATCTTGGTAATGTGACTGTGAAAGGAGCAGCTCACTTGGTCAGATCTACTCTCTCTCTCTCTCTCTCTCTCTCTCTCTCTCTCTCTCTCTCTCTCTTCGTTTTCCTCCTTATTAAATGTATTTCCCTAGGCAGCGGTGTGTGTGTGTGTTGTTACATAGCCTATGATTTCATCATCTTTTGTGTAATTCCAACGTACAGTGTGCTGCCTGTTTGATCACGAGCGTGTTCTGCCTCAGTTCTCCCCTTCTACCGTTATAGTAGAGTAAGTCGTCCTTTCTGTTGTTCAGAGCAGGATTTTCAGCTCTTTGTCCCCATGGCTTCATTTGCGCGTCCTTCTTACAAGTTGTATCAAGCTCTGCTGACCCCTATATAATGAGCTCAGTTTCTGCATCATTGCCACTTAGATCTGCTCCTCATTTTGTTCACATCTCTGTCCTCCCCTATACAGTTATTATTATTGTGAGTTTCTCAGGAAGTCTCCAACCATCTACCAGCTGTGTGATTTGAGTATAAGAGTTATTGCATTTTGTTCTTGTACTGTATAGCATAAGGTGTTGATTTGTAGGCCTAGTGAGTTTTTTTTGCGATTTATGTAAGGGTTCTTTTTGTCAGTCATTTTTCATAATATTTTGTATCTGTAATAATTTATCTTGCATTAACTGAGCATTACCCAGTGTATTTTCATTTTATCAGGGCTGACTTAGATAAATTTACTCATGCTAATTTTGTGTTAATAGAGGCTATTGCAGTTAACCATATATTTAACCTGTTTTTGCCATTACATTATCCTTATGAGTCCTGAATGTTTTGTTGTTAGTTTGAGCATTAAACTTTAACTTGTAATTTTACCTAACTCTTTTGTTTTGAACCTGGAACTTTACGGGACAGTAGTGACTCTTAGTATTCTCACTTAATGTGTACATTATCTTTCTCTGTTCCGTAACATAAATTTGGCGACCTCTTATCAGGATATTCAGGATATTATCATAAGGATATTGCTTGATATTTTGTGACTGTGATTTATTCATGATGTCTACTATTATTACACTTGATGAAGCCAAAGATTTTTTGTCAAATGTGCAAACAGTGTGTGATGTAGAAAACAGAACAAAGAATGAACTTAAGCTTGTTGCTCAACAATTGGGAATTGCTGTTCGCTCTCATCATTCTAAAGATCAAATTGTTGACATGATTAAAGAAAGCTTGTTTAATGTAACTCCTCCAAATGAGCAAACGCAGATTGAATTAGCTAAGTTACAGCTAGCCCTGCAGGAGGCTCGTGTGAAGGAAGCTGAATTTCAAGCACGTGCTAAGGAGGCTGAGTCTCAGGTTAAGGAGGCTTGTGTTAAGGAGGTTGAATTTCAGGCCCGTTCTAAGGAGGTTGAGGCACAAGTTGAACTTGCTAGAATTCAGGCAGACCATGAGTATCGCATGAAACAATGTGGAACTGGATCATCAAGCTCTGATGATTTTGATATGGCTAAAAATGTTAAACTTGTCCCTCCTTTTAATGAATCTGATTTAACTAAGTATTTTCAGTTGTTTGAGAGGGTAGCTACAGGTTTTAATTGACCCAAGGAGTATTGGCCAGTACTCCTTCAAACTGTTCTCACCGGTAAAGCTCAAGTAACTTATGCATCTTTGCCTCAGGATCAATCTGATAATTATGATGTAGTTAAGAGCTTGATTCTTAAGGCCTATGAGCTTGTTCCTGAAGCCTATAGAGTAAAATTTAGGACAACTTACAAGCAAGATAAGCAATCCCATGTTGAGTATGCAAAAATCAAAGAAGATCTGTTAGAGCAGTGGTTAAATTCTAAGAATGTGGATTCTGATTTTGGTAAATTTAAGCAGATGATTTTGCTGGAGAACTTCAAGAGGTGTATTTATAAAGATGTAAGCCTATATCTTGATGAGAAAAGAATAGATAATTTGTCTGATGCTGCAGTTTTAGCTGATGAATATGTTCTCACTCACAAGAGATATTCTAGAGAAAAAGGGAAAGCTGAGAGTAAGTACGTTGCCTCTACGCAGAGTACAGGTAACAGGAAAGAGAATAAAGATGATGTTTCTCAGGAAGTAAATACCAGCTTCACCTCTAGATTTCAGAAAAGTAAATGTACTTATTGTAGTAAGCTTGGTCATACTACGGAGAAATGTTTCAGGAGACAGCATGATGTGAACAAAAAGGAGTCTTTAAATATTTAGTCAATTGGTCTAGTGTCCACTCTTGAGAGTTCCCAGAATGCTTTAACCGAGTTAACTGAACCTGCTTTGAGGGGTAACTTAAATTCTCATGATGGAGCTCCTCTTTTGAGCAGTAACGTGGGTGACACTCTCAAGAGTTCATGTGCTAATTTCCTGTCTGATGGTTTTGTCAGTCCTCTGGACAGTAATGACAGGAAATCAGTTAAAATATATCGTGATACAGGTGCTTGCCAGTCCCTTATGCTGACCAGTGTTCTAGGCTCTAATGTTAATTCCTCTGATGAAACTGTAATCTTACAAGGTGTAGGGAATAATTACTTCTCTGTCCCTCTGTGCAGAGTGAATTTAGAGTCTAATTTTGCTAATGGTTCCGTTATGGTTGGGTTGGTTGCGACACTCCCAATGTCAGGTGTAACTTTCTTACTTGGAAATGATATTGGTGGAAGTCAAGTGTGTCCAGCTCCTCAGTTGTCTAGTGAGCCAGTGGCTGCGTCCCAGGATTGTGATGTCCCTGATGTGTTCCCTGCATGTGCTGTCACTAGGGCTAATTCTAAAGTTACTGGTGACTTAGAGGATAATGATGATGATGATGTTATCCTAGCTGACACTTTTCTTGCTAATTTGGACCACTCACCAGATGAGGCAGTACCCCGTAGTGTTGATAATTTGTCTCGTCAAGAGTTGGTTGAGTTGCAGGTTGCTGACCCTGAGTTGAAAGGTCTAGCTAACTCTGCCTGCAGTGAGGAAGAGTCAGCTGGTGCTTCTACTTGTTATTATATAAAGTCAGGAGTACTTATGAGGAAGTGGAGACCCCCAACAGCATCAGCCGACTGTGAATGGGAGGTTGTACATCAAGTTGTCATCCCTCGTGTTTGTAGGCAGGATATCATTAGAGTGGCTCATGATTCCAGTTTAGCAGGACACCTTGGAGTGAGGAAGACTGTGGCACGCATTTTGAAACACTTCTACTGGCCAGGTATCTTCAGGGATGTTTCCTGGTATTGTAAGTCTTGTCACACCTGTCAAGTTGTGGGGAAGTGTAATCAGACCGAAAAGGTTGCACCTCTAGTTCCCATTCCTCCTTTTGAGGCGCCTTTCACCCGTGTGTTGGTGGATATTGTGGGCCCTCTTCCTAAGACTTCTTCAGGATTTTCTTATGTGTTGACCCTGATTGATATGGCTACTCGTTATCCTGAAGCCATTCCACTTAGAAATATCTCAGCAAAGAACGTGGTTAAGGAAATGCTAGGGTTCTTCACAAAGTTTGGTCTGCCCAAGGAGGTACAGTCAGACCGGGGAAGTAATTTCATGTCAAATGTTTTCAAGCAGTCTCTGAAAGAGTTGGGCATCACCCAGATGACGTCTTCAGCTTACCATCCCCAGACCCAAGAAGCGTTGGAGAGATATCATCAAACACTCAAATCGATGCTCAAGAAATACTGTTTGGAACATCAGAAAGACTGGGATAAAGGTCTTCCATTCGTTGTGTTTGCTGCAAGAGAATCTCCAAATGAATCACTGGGCTTCTCACCTTTTGAACTACTGTTTGGCCATGAAGTAAGAGGACCCCTTAAGTTACTCAAGGAATGCTGGCTGTCGGAGGAAGATGACGTCAACCTGCTGGAGTATGTGATGAAGTTCAAAGAACAGCTGTCCACTGCTTTACAACTGGCGAGAGAGAATTTAGGAGCTGCTCAGGAGAAGATGAAGACTTGGTATGATAAGAAGTCCAGGTTACGCCACTTTCAGCCAGGAGATCAGGTTTTGATTCTGCTACCAGTTCATGGGCAACCTCTTCAAGCCAAGTTTAGTGGTCCTTATTTCGTGGAGAAGAAACTCAGTGATGTCAACTATGTCATCGCCACACCAGATCGTAGAAAGAGCAAGCAACTATGTCACATCAACATGCTAAAGTTATATCACAGGCGGGACGAAAATAACCCAGTCTGCACTGTAGCTGTTCCACCCGAGTCTGCAAGTGAAGTTCTCCCATGCAGCATGAGCCTGAGTGATAGTTTGGGGAAGAATCCTGATATCATGAATGATCTCCAGACTAAGCTTTCTCATCTACCTCCCGAGGAAAGGCAGGAGTTGTCGGCATTACTGCAGGAGTACCCGCAAGTGTTCCGTGCCACTCCAGGAAGAACCACTGTGTTGATGCATGATGTCGATGTTGGAGACGCAAAGCCAATTAAATTGCCTCCTTACCGTGTGAACCCAGTGAAAGTTCCTCTCATCCAGAAGGAGCTTGGCTACCTGTTGGACCACAAGATGATTGAGCCATGTCAGAGTGAGTGGATTTCTCCTGTCACTCAAGTCCCTAAGCCAGGTGGGTCACAGCGGTTTTGCATTGACTACAGACGTGTTAATCAGATAACTAAAACAGACACTTACCCTCTCCCTCATGTGGAAGATTGCATAGACAAGACCGGAAAGGCTAGGTACATGAGTAAGTTTGATTTGTTAAAGGGATACTGGCAAGTACCTATGACTGAACGTGCTAGGGAGATCTCATGTTTTGTAACACTAGGAAAGGCTTTTGCATGTTCTGTAATGCCATATTCAGATTGTTTTAGAGTAATAAGAAATTTCCTTTGTAAATTTCTTTTTCTTTGTAGGGAGATGTTACATAGCCTATGATTTCATCATCCTTTGTGTAATTCCAACGTACAGTGTGCTGCCTGTTTGATCACGAGCGTGTTCTGCCTCAGTTCCCCCCTTCTACCGTTATAGTAGAGTAAGTCGTCCTTTCTGTTGTTCAGAGCAGGATTTTCAACTCTTTGTCTCCATGGCTTCATTTGCGCGTCCTTCTTACAAGTTGTATCAAGCTCTGCTGGCCCCTCTATAATGAGCTCAGTCTCTGCATCACTGCCACTTAGATCTGCTCCTCATTTTGTTCACATCTCTGTCCTCCCCTATACAGTTATTATTATTGTGAGTTTCTCAGGAAGTCTCCAACCATCTAGCAGCTGTGTGATTTGAGTATAAGTGTTATTGCATTTTGTTCTTGTACTGTATAGCATAAGGTGTTGATTTGTAGGCCTAGTGAGTTTTTTTTGTGATTTATGTGAGGGTTCTTTTTGTCAGTCATTTTTGATAATATTTTGTATCTGTAATAATTTATCTTGCATTAACTGAGCATTACCCAGTGTATTTTCATTTTATCAGGGCTGACTTAGATAAATTTACTCATGCTAATTTTGTGTTAATAGAGGCTATTGCAGTTAACCATATATTTAACCTGTTTTTGCCATTACATTATCCTTATGAGTCCTGAATGTTTTGTTGTTAGTCTGAGCATTAAACTTTAACTTGTAATTTTACCTAACTCTTTTGTTTTGAACCTGGAACTTTACGGGACAGTAGTGACTCTTAGTATTCTCACTTAATGTGTACATTATCTTTCTCTGTTCCGTAACAGTGTGTGTGTGTGTGTGTGTGTGTGTGTGTGTGTGTGTGTGTGTGTGTGTGTGTGTGTGTGTGTGTGTGTGCAGTAATTCTAACAATTGGTTTATTAAGAATGCAGCACTGCGACACAATACACACATTCTACAGGTAATTACAAAAGCTAGGGACTGGGAATCTGATCCAAGAGACCATGTATGTGAGGATATCAATGGATCTGGGTGTACACATGTCTACCCCACTCCTTGTACACATTTCTACCTCACTGCTTATACACTTGTCTACCCCACTTCTTGTACACATGTCTACCCCAATGCTAAAACCTAAACCAGTTTATTTTTTATTCTGTCTACTGCAGGATGATACTATTCAGCTGTTTTGGACATTACAGGTCGATGTGGAACAATGATATATCAAATTCCCACTGTCTTGCACTCTCTCCCCGTCTCCGTCCTCCCCTTCCTCTCTTCCTCCTGTTTCCTATATCTCAACCACATCAGCTGTGAATCAAGTCCTCTCTTCCTCCCCTTCCATGCTTCTAAATTTATACGCCAACCGTTTCTTCTGGAGCATATTAATGGCTTAGTTTAGCTTATCTTAGACAAGTAGCGTGGTCTGGATTGGGTTAGGCTGGGTTAAAGGAAAAATAATGATAGCTGTTGTCAGGTCAGGATGCCCTATCAGGCCAGATCTGGTCAGGTTCAGTTCTTTGCTTACATGCGCTACCCAGCGTCACCTAGGAGTTAGCAATTCGTCCAAAAAAGTAGACAATTATAATATAATAATAATAATAATAATAATAATAATCTAATATACTATAACACTAGCCGTGTGTGTGTGTGTGTGTGTGTGTGTGTGTGTGTGTGTGTGTGTGTGTGTGTGTGTGTGTGTGTTTTGGGAAGCTGAAACTACCATTCAGATCACACGAAAATTGGCACAAAAATCGCAAAAAATTCGCTGCTGTGAAAAAACTTGGTCCCATCACGATTGAAAAACTTTTCGTATATTTAATGAGCGATCACATTTTGACCACAAAACGCCGCTCCCGGCGCCCGGCACAGGATCTCCGTAGAATTTTTTGCCCACAGCTATAACTAAAATATATCATAGCAGCGCGAGAGCCTTCCGCAGGAGCAAGTGCGAGGGGCCCGAAGAGCCCAAGAGCACTTGTAATCATACTAAATTATCATTATTGTTATTATTATTATTATTATTATTATTATTACTACCGGTAGTAGTAGTAGTAGTAGTAGTAGTAGTAGTAGTAGTAGTGGTAGTAGTAGTTTTATAATTATAATTACAGTAGGAATGCATAAGTATGAATCTAGAATCTTCACGACTATTAGCTGATGTATTAAGGGTTGTATGCTACGCACCTTCTCCCAGAATATCGCACGTACAAGAACCCAGCCCTGGGAGGTTATGCCAATCATTAAGTATCGACCAATGAGTATAGTTCAGGAATTTATAAAGGATAAAGGTAACTTGCGGCCACGATTTTTTTTTTTTTTTTTTTTATTGTGGGATAGGTACAGGATTACAATGACAACGACGAGGACGACACCAACGACGACGACAACAATGTTGATGATGGTGGTGGTGGTGGTGGTGGTGGTGGATTTCTTATATTTGGAACAGTTGATGCTGATGGAGAGGAAGGTTACTATGAGGGATTGACGTGTATGGTTCTAATCTACACCAATGACTTAATGACCGACACATAAAATTAGCTCATGATCTTCGTAGGACACATTTACTGAAAGGGATGACTAAAACAAATATTTTTTGGTTTAGCCAGCTGTGCCAATCATATTCTTTAAACCAAGGACGCATTTTCGTCTTCTTCTTGCTATCTTTATTTGATTTTGTTCAGATCGGGACAGATTTTTCCAACTGGAGGGATAAGCAATAGATATCATGACTTCCTTGAGTTCCAGAAGTCTTTCCTAACTTATATAAAGTGGTCTGGAAATAAGAAATATTCAATACAAAAGACGTTAACGGAATGAGATAGATGAAATTTGCACTGCTGATTCTCAACCGAGTCACAGTGTTGAATAACCGACTCTGAATGGTCTCCCGTTTGCTAAGTAAAATCATTTAATGTAAGGAAGAATAATATATAAAACAGACGTCATCACACTGTGTGAGTAGGCGGAGACTGATCTTGGTCTCTTTAGGCTAAAGTTTTGCCCCAAGCGGAATGTGATCGTCCGGTCAGGCAGAATAAGACACAGTGTGTCATCGTACCGAAGAGGTTCGTGAAGACTGCTTGTAACTTCATCAAAACAACAGCGGTCGTATTACTACTAAGTAGGTAGAGGTGTAGGGAAATCCCCAATTTTTTACTGTTAATTTCAAAATACTTGAAAATGTGGAACGGCCTGATTGCATTCCACTTTACATAGCTCAATTAACGAGGCAGAAAGACCAAACTTCATACTTTTTTCATGGTTTTCAATAGTGCTGTAAAAAATCTTGGGTCTGGCATCCCCTTCGTGATGTCAGGTTCAATAATGAGCCCTGAATCTCATCCATGCTTAATAAAATTATCTGAAGTTTACCAAAGATTGCCCTAAGTCATCGAGCTGGAGTCAACCTTCAAGTTAGTTCCCAGCACCTTCATTACTATTAGTCTTCTCAGAGTTTAGTTAAATCCCCTGACTTTAACAAGGAAGAACAATCATTGCTGAGAAAGCAATAAGGTTACACTTAAGAGGTCAAAGTTCATGGTCAGGGTCAAAACTTTGAGACAGTGGCCAAAGTAAAGATCAGAATTCAAGGTCAAGGGTCAATGTCAGGATTAAAAGTCAAGTTAATGGGTCAAAGATCAAGGACAGTGATCATGTTCAAAGGTCGAGGTCAGGGATCAAAGTTAAGGGTCAAGGGTAAGGGTCAAGGGTCACAGAACGGTTCTTGAATTATGGGCTATGGCCCCAAGGGGCCATGGAAATTTCAGGGGGGCCATGGGGTAATCTCAAGTATCTGACGTCATAGGTGAAAGAATTTATAATAATTTTCCGAACGCAATATTTGTGAGGAATCTTGTTCAAAGCATACACAGAAGCAATGCAAGATCAATTCCTCAGACCCGGAAGCAACTCATTTTCCACAGACTCTTTCGCATAGAAGAGTTTCACGGAGTTTGGAGTTTGAATGTGACAATTCTCTGACATCAAGAATCTGGCTTTCTAGGTGTGTCTTTCAATTGCGTCTAATTTCTATGCAAAATGATGCAGGCATAAACGGTACCGCATGGAAGACGAACTCTTTTGTACCCTTGTTGTGTGTCAACTAACGATACCTTGTAGTGAAAGCGAAATTTCAACCGTAACACTCAGTTTTAAAATCATTTTCTGAGTGTTCTGTTATGTGCATGCACCACATATTTGGTTTTAATCACTAAAGCTGCCATAAACTCAAACCTCACATTTTCATTCAGTTACTTTTGCTTTGCTTCTCTATATAAGGATGTAGATGTTGTCGTACCTAGTCAGGAGGGCCACAAAACGAAAAAAATTGAGAACCACTAGTCATCGATTAAGGTCAGGTACAGGTGTACAAAAAAGTAACGTTACTCAGGGGTCCGATAGATACGTAACGCACCCTACGATGGCTGTTGTTTCCGAAGGGTTGAGACATTCATATCGACGCATTTATTACCTCAGACACAGGAGATGCCTCTTGTATCCCATAAATAACCAATATTGTTGGATATGCAGGGGTACCAGCAGTTTCCTAGCCTTCTGCCTGTTTTTCCTAAACCTTCGTCGTTTGCCATATTGTTTGGCACAACGTCGTAACGATACTTTTTTGTACAGTTGTACAAGGATCTAGATCAGTGGTCAAGGGTCACGGTCGGGGATCAAATGTCGCCATACGTCAAGGGTCAAGACCAGGATTCCACGGTCCACGATGAAGGATGTAAGTCGGTGTTACGCTGGAGTTCAGTGTGAGTATGTAACTTGCTCATTAAACTTTTACACACACACACACACACACACACACACACACACACAGAAAGAGAGAGAGAGGGAGGGGCAGTGGGAGGGCTTGTGTGACACATTCACGGGCCATTACCATTACCATGATTATTTTTAGTTTTATTGATTTTGTTATGGGTTTACCAGTATTTACTATTAAGGGATTTCCTTGCATAAATATTTACAAATATATGAAGCTGTTTGGAAATAATGTAGGTAAATGGAGATGGCAATACTATCAGCGATTAGGTTAGCATATATATATATATATATATATATATATATATATATATATATATATATATATATATATATATACAGGGAGTGATAAGAGAATATGATGCTTTTTTTTCGGATAATACTCGATCAAACAGAAACTGTCTATAAAAAAGTCATAGTAATTAATGATGGTAGCAATTTCAGATATTACAGTAGAATACAAAATTATAGAAAGAAAAAAATTCACAGGGAACCGATAAACTTATTATGAAAATATTCGTGTTTGATAAACGTTAGGGGGGCAAATAACAGTATCATTCGCAGTCAGTGCAACAGCCTTATTATACTGATGGACTACAAGCGACATAGATAAATACAGCTACAAATATTGGCAGCAACAGAAATGTTAGCTTGCCAACAAACAGACAGAGATGAACCTGTATACACAGTTGCAAGATGAGAAGTAAAAAAGACTAAATGACAGACATATGCAAAGATAATAATACTCTTAGGTTTCCATTGCTCACTCTCCGGCCAACAAATTCAACTAGCGTTAAGCAAAATAAAATACATGAATGGTTCCCATCATAAGAAGATTAATGATAGCTGTACTAATACCCTCAGACTCTTATGTTCAGTCTCAGTTATTAACATCTACAGGAAACAGCAAGAACTTAATGCTTGGGTCGTCCAGATCATGAGTGGTTTCGCAGATACACCAGAACTCAAAAACTATATTCTAAAATCGCTTTAAGGTTTAGGAATGTAAATAAATGCTGAAACAAGAGATGGAAAAAACGCTGACATAAAACAGCATGTGGGATGAGAAGACACTCAGAGCACTGTACCCATTACTGCATTCAGCTCTGTACTCGCAAAACGTTTGTACCTGGAGGAACGTAGTAATGGAAACAACTCTGAATTTCCTCCCAGCTAAAGGGTTGACTTGTTTCTGTGCCTTTTTATCAGTTGTTTCATGTTTTTCCCATCCCAGTAAATCAGCAATAATTTTAGATAATTTTTTCGTCTTCTAATTTACCGCTATACTATTAACCGACTTTAACTGCATGATGACCGCTACCACGACTACTGATACCATATGCTGTAAGCAATTTGCTTACGTGGAATGCGGCAGCACGAATCCGTAGAGATTTTAAATATCTGAAAAGAAATATGAGTACTAGGGAATACTTTTAGGCTGTAAATCACGCACTGTAGCTCGAATCCTGATCTAAGCATAAAAAGGCATATCCCCGGTTGTTAAGGAGCATTAACTGAGTAACAGGCTCGTGTTCGCATTTTCTTTTTAGAGTTACGGTTGATAAAGAAAGAAGAACAGTATCGATGTGTGTGTGTGTGTGTGTGTGTGTGTGTGTGTGTGTGTGTGTGTGTGTGTGTGACCCGATTCGCGACTCCTACGAAGCATAGTAGGGCTTTGTGAGTAGTCTGCACTTACATAGGAACGGTCTTTTAATCCCTAAGCCTGATGCTAGGTTCCCCGAGCGTTTTGTTGCCTTGATTCCTATACGTTATGTATGCGACGTCAATTAAACCTGGGCCATCCCTACGTGGTAAGCACTGCTAAACTTACTGATAAAATGTTAAATAAAAATGGAGAAGAGTAAACAGTGACCGAAAGATAGTCAGGGCAGTGATGAACGACCATGAAGAGGAATAACTGCACAATTACAATACAGCTGTACCGACCCACTCCACAGCAGGTGATCCATGAAACTACAAGATACTGGTAACTGCAAATAATGCGTTAAGCCGTAGCAACTGCATAGTTAGCCCTGAAATGGCTTTCTGTTAGGGGGCCCTTCTGGTAGTTAGGCAACACTTTCTCTCTAAACCCAGCCTCCTCCGCCATGAGCCAGACCGAGTCTTGGCCAACTACTCGCATACGCTGTGCAGTGGGAAAAGGCGAACGAGATACCGCACATAATGAACAGAAAGGCATATTAAAATTGATGGGCAGCCTTGGAAATATAGACTGTATTTAATGAGACAAAACGAAGGAGACACAAAAGGCCAGATTCACATTAAAAAAAAAAAAAAAAAATACGCCCACGAACTTTTCGGGAAAAAAATGGATATGAATAGCTACAATAAAGTAAAACTGAAACCAATAACATTCAGGTGGAACGCTTGATGCAGACAAATACATAAAACAGCAAATACTATCCTCTTCAAGGTGTAAGGGCCTAAGGATAGGTTACCGTAGTCCAAGACCTTTAAAGGTCGCCTGCATACCTTGATCGCATTACATGATCGAAAAACCTTCAGTCGCCATTTGGAGATCGAACTTTGTAAAGCCATCACTCCAACTGCGGCATTCTAACTACTAGACAGCCAAGCAGCTAATAAAGCAAATAATTCACAGGCAAAGACAACCAAATGTATTTAAGCACACAGCGAGGCACAGCTGATAAACATATCATTTGGATGATGCATTTTTCTCTTTAGACCAGACTGTTGCTAGAAGATATTAATAAACTTCAGGGAAGCTCACTTGTGATAAAGATATTATTTTAGGTTTTATATTAAGCTATAGTCGTTCACACTTGAAAGTATGGAAGGTGCTCTACCTAGTAAACTTGCTAAGGTTGCAATTTCACCTAACACAAGTGTGCCATCCAACTTGCCTCTTAATGCAGACTTTGAAAAAGATCCATCATGCTTCAGATTGTGCACACTCATTCTAACGCCTTTGAACCCTCATGCTAAGGCACAGGGGACTACAGGCTTGGGTTTTTCTTTCTTTTTTATTACAGTTTGGTGTCTTGCTTCTGAGCAATATGATGGCGAATTTCAAGAAAAGTTATTTCAGTCACAGCTTTTACTTTCCCAAATGTTTTCCATCGATGCACGTAAATCCGTTGTAGGGCTAATATCTTTCGAGAACACACAGCTTTGTTCTTGAATTTAGCACTTTATCAGTTTTTTCAGCAGCATCGAGGCAAAATTTTTAAAAAGGCACAAGCAACATCAATTTTTCATAAACTTTCCAATGATTTGCATACATCCACTGTTGTATGAATGCCTTCTGATATAGCACAGTTTGGCGTTGAGCTTTACCACCCTAATGCTTGTCTTGTAATACTCTCGCTCGCTCGCATCACTCTTACAGTATGACTCCATCAAGGGAATGAAAGCGTTTGTAGACATCACGAAAAATGAAAATACGTCACCAGATTGAAGGAATTAGTAATAGATAAACAAGCAAAGGTGCGAAAAATTGAAACCATAGATGAATAAAGATAGATACAAACCCGAAGTAGACAGACAGATAGACAGCACAGTGAAAGATGAGAGAGAAGGCGAAATGAAAGGACCGGGCAGGGATGGACAATTTTTCTCTGGTTTCCTCACAGCCTTCCCCTTCACTCCAGCCAAAAGCAGTGAGAGAGAGAGAGAGAGAGAGAGAGAGAGAGAGAGAGACAGACAGACAGAGACAGAGACAGAGACAGACAGAGACAGACAGACAGACACAAAGATAGACAGACATACAGATAGACAGAGAAAGAGACAGACACACAGAGAAAAAACAGACACAGACAAATATTCTCTCTCTCTCTCTCTCTCTCTCTCTCTCTCTCTCTCTCCGTTAATCCTCTCAAATCCTTCAACTCCTCTCCCCTTTTATTTTCATCCTTCTCGTTTCCTTGCTCCTCCTTGCAGTTCGTCCCTTACACAGTATTTCTCTCTTTTCTTCAGTTTTCCTTCATACGCATTCTCCTTCACTTCTTCCCTCTTCTTTCTTGGCCATTTTCTTACTTTTCCTATCATACTCGGCTTGTCTTTCACAGTCCCCCCCCCCCTTTCTCTCTCTCTCTCTCTCTCTCTCTCTCTCTCATTTCCAAGTGTAATTTCTCTCTCTCTCTCTCTCTCTCTCTCTCTCTCTCTCTCTCTCTCTCTCTCTCTCTCTCTCTCTCTCTCTCATTTCCAAGTGTAATTTTTTCTCACCTCATCTCTTTTCCCCTTCCCTTTAATCTCAACACCCCAAGTCACCTTTGTCCACCTTTCATCTCGCCTCTCATTTCCGCTCAACTCCTTTCCTTTCCCTACTCTGCATTTCATTTCACCTCACGTCCCCTCTTTCCTTTCCCCCTCTTTCCTCCTCTTTTGCGTTTCTCTCCCCATCACTTTCCTTACTTCTCCTCTGCCTTCGCCTCTTCTCTCCTCTCTCCTCATTTACCCTCGTCTCATCTCACCATTCTCTCCCTTCCTCTTCCCTCAGCTCATCAACTTAGCACGAGACAGTCACCACACACTACCTGCAAAGAAGAAACAGACGATCTTAATACCTCGTCATCTTTCTTTATAACTAAATATCGGTGTGAAATATACAACTATGAAGACAAAATCATTCCATTTAGTTAGATGCCTTTCTTTCTGGCTAATCTAAGGAGGTTTGATTAAGATCTGGAAGAATTACTCTGATGAAGGCATAAAAACAACTTCCATCAGCACTTAATGTACTACGTGGATCTTGTATTTTATTTTTTCTTCAGCCAGCTAGCATCATTAAGCTTTAAATCACCTCTGGTATTATAAGACTTAAACAAAAACTTTAAAAGCGAGCATAAATACAACGGGCTGGTTGACACATACTGAGAATCTCCTGTTAAAGAATATGACTAGACTTCGGGAATAAGACAGAGATATCAAAGTAAAAGCTGAGAGGAAACTGAGAGAGAGAGAGAGAGAGACAGAGAGAGAGAGAGAGAGAGAGAGAGAGAGAGAGAGAGAGAGGAACACCATTCAATACAGAAAACTAACATCGACATTCTATAGGAAAGAATGTAAAAAAAAAAAATGCTGACTATAGTGTAACCAGGAAAAAAAGAAAAATAACACTTGTAGTAAATTTGTCGAGTGAAATGTTTACTGGGAGGATATAGGTCGTCCTTTCCAGTCATATGCCTATCCAGTCGATTCTTGAACAGAGCACCAATAGTATCAGTGAGTATCGTAATCCACTTATCCACTATTCTATCCCTCAGGCTGTTCTTATAATTTCTTACTGAACCTGAGTGCTTCTATTTTGATGTCATTTTTTACACGTGTTCTCTCCTCAAACTAAGTCTTTATTTAACACGACAGGTTGAATATCCTGATGACACTATGCCTGTTTAGTGAGTGCAGTTATTTTGTATTATCTTTCATCTTCGGATAATTAATAAAGAACTCGCTCCATATCCATTCTATAGTAGATCACCAAAACCACGCTGCATAATCCAAACGTGTCCTAATGAATGCGTCATGAAGCTGTCATGTGTGTGTGTGTGTGTGTGTGTGTGTGTTATGTATCTATCTATCTATATATATATATATATATATATATATATATATATATATATATATATATATATATATATATATATATATATATATATATATATATATGACCCAAAAAGGCAGAACAAGGGACTAGCCCGGCTGCTATAGTGGAGCTGCCTGTCTTAGAATATTACAGAGGTGGATGCAGCTATTAAGGGTGTTCAGCACCCTGTTAATGACACGCCTTGATAAAACAGTACAAAAACGGCTGTATCAACTAGTTACAATTAATCAGATATACGCTGTCAAAACAGAAATTCTCAGAAACCTCTTATCCTGCAAATTTTTCGTCCCAAGATTCCCACAATGTGATCATATCTAGTATGAGGTCTTGGTACAGATTTTGATGTCCCAGTATGATGTATGGAGAGTCTGCAAGAGGCTCCAGTATGAGTCATAAGAAATTAGTAATGAATCATGAGACCCCAGTATGAACAGAAGCCATTATACAAGTCAGCATGTATCATTAGGAAATGACATAAGTGACTAGAGGTCCCCCCAAGGGTAGAATCACACAAGCAGCGAACCGATAGCAAACCGATACATATCTACAGCGGCTCGGAATATCATCTTGCCCTTGAACTACTTTCACTAATTTCGAACTCGTCCGAGACTTTCATCCCAACTACACACCCGTAAAATTTTTGTGATAATATCTTGAGCGGTTGCGAAGTGATCGTGCTAACAGACAGACAAACAGACAGACAGACAAACTGAAAACAATACCAGCTTCGCGATCGCGGCTGGTAAAAAAAGAACCAGTACGAGTCATGATGCACCAGCATTAGCCAGTGTGATGAGCGAGGCTGTAGTATATACCTGTGGCGGATGTGGATGAGCAGAGTGAGTATACAGTGTATCTGAGACCAAGCATGAACCAGTATGAGGTTTTGAACATTAATATGTTATATGGGAGCCCAATATGAAGTAAGGTATAAGATCCTAGAAAAGCAATGTCCTTTAGATCCAGTATGATTTAAGAGACCAGAATGTAAGTCATGGTATGAGGTCCTAACACAAGGTATGTAGAACCTATATAGGATATGAAGCCCACGTATGAAGCATGAAATCTCAGTATGAGGTGTATAGAACGAGTGTGAGCATAACATTAGGTCCCAACACGAGGTATGTTGGTTAATTTAAGCACCATTAGAGGTAAGGAACTATATTTTCTTAAGCCTAGCGCTTCGCCCAGTTTGTTTGTCAGACAGACTTACCCTAATAACGAGGTATGCTGAGTCAGTATGAGTAATGAGGCCCCAGTGTGAGCCAGGAGACACACGGAACCAGTACGAGGCCCCATATAATGCATCAGACCTTAGTGTGAGTTGTGAGCCTCAGAATTAGTCAGTATGAGGTGTGAAAACCAGTATGAGATACTAGTATTAGGAAGTAGAATGTGGAATTGATGAGCTAGTATGAATGAGCGTGAAGTAATGAAAAGGTAGCACGAATTATTAGGAGATAGATTCAGTTATGGAAAGGCAGTAGGCATCAGTGCGAAGTATAGGAAGACAGTGTGTGACAGAGAGGGAACAGAGACGCAGTAAGACCAGCATGAGATACGAGGTCCAATTAAAAATCAGCACGAGACATTAGGAGCAAGTATGAGGCATGAGGAACAAGTACGCAAGTATGCGATATTAGGAACAAGTATGAAACAGTATGTGGTAAGAGGACACATTATAAGAGGAACCGGCTGGTAGTATGAAGAGGAAGTATTCTTGTAGGAACTTCGTAGCTTCTTGTACAGTAGTGTGTGTTGTGGATCAGTTATACATATATTAGACTCGTGGACGAGCGGTTGTTATACGTGAGTAGTTTTGTAAGTAGATAATCTTAATTCCCATTGTTATGCAATGACAGGAGAGGTAAAGATTAGTATGGGACTATTTTTATTTGTCTTGGAAATATTAACAAAGTCTCTCACACACGAGTGAAGTACAGAGTCCCGCTAGCTACCTTCATGTCTCGCTCTCTCTCTCTCTGCCAACCTTTCGCTACGATCGCCAGCCCCCTTCTGATCTCTGATTCCTACATTCTCGTTTAGGAGGGGTCGTGTCACGTGGGCTATACTGTTGTTTAAATGTTCTAGAAGCCTGTGTGTGGGTATGTGTGTGTATGGTCACGAGGCGCTGTTTGTGGGCTATTGTGCTGGTGAGAGACATTCTGGAGAGGTGCTAACGTCACTTCCTTTGGCCCCTAGGTTTGACATTGACCTAACCTCTAGACTATATTATGTACAATATGTTGCTGGTTATTATGTATTAAGATATTTTACAGTCCTGACAGTATGGTACAGTATGAGTTCCCAGTTTGAGGTAGGATATGGAATGAGAAGTGAGTATGTAGTATGGAAAGCGAGTATAAGGCACTATGAGGTATAATGGGCTAGTATGAGGCATGGTGATTCGATATGAGGAATGGAGAGTAAGTATGAAATGGCATGAAGTAAAATGAGTGCATACGAGGTACGATGATCCGGTATGAGGGAATAAGTATGAAGTATGACGAACCAGTATTAAGTATGAGGAACCAGAATATAGCATGAGGTCTCAGTGTAAGTCAGTATGAGTCCGCACGAAATATACTGAGAAAGTATGGGGAGGCAAAGTGATTTATGAGGCCTTAGTATTTTCCAGTATGTGCTACGAAGGGCCAGTATGACATGAGGACCCAGTGTGAGCTATGAGACCCCAGTATATGTTAGTATGAATCTGCATTAGGTTTAGAGTGAGAATGGGGTATGAGGATGCAGTATGAGGTATTAAGAGGTAACGTGAGTGTGGAAGGAACAAATGGAACAATTAAGCCCAGCATGAGTTAGGCAGCACCACGATGACTCAGTGTGAGGTATAAGGTCCCGAAGTCAGTCAGTATGAGACATGACACCAGTTTAAGTTAGTATGAAGTAAAAGGAATTCGTGTAAATGTATGAGGAACTGACTATCTGCGACTGTAACAATCCTTATTTGGTTAACTGCAGCGACGGAAGTTCTCATTGAAGGGAGAGTGATGGCCTGAATTAACTCCCACCCATGTTAGCAAAGTACAAAAAATGTTATAGGGGTGTCAGTAGGGATTGCAGCTAAATAATATCAGTATGAGGTACGAGTATGTAGAAATAGAGTGGATCAGTATGAGCTATGTGGATGTAATGTAGGTCAGCGTAAAGTATGAGGTAGTAGTGTGAGTGCGTGAGTGAGATGAAATTTCGGTATCAGGTAGTATGAGGTATTAAGAACTAGTGTGAACAATATGAGACATGAAAGCCAGTATGGGTCAGCATGAGAGAGAGAGAGAGAGAGAGAGAGAGAGAGAGAGAGAGAGAACACGGAGGAAGATTAGTATGATGTATTACGTCCAGTGAGAATCATTATGACTTATGAGACCCATTGTCTAGTATGAATTAAGAGGAGCAACAAGAAGACAGTATAAATTATGAGGATTAATATGAGTTACAAGGAAAAAGTATGAGGCACGAAAAAGCAATGTGCGTTAGTGAGGCGTGTGAGGAGACAGTGAGCCAGTGTTAAGTATGGATGTAGTATGAGTCAGCATGAGAAACGGAAAGACAGTTTTATTAGTATGAAGTATGAAGTCTCAGTATGAATCAGTATGACGTATGGTAATCCTATATGAGATTGAGTGTGGATCTGAGGGCACATCAAGACTAGTGTGACGTATGAAGCGCAAGTGTAAGCTCAGTATGAGGGGAAAGTTACAGGTCAGAGGTGGAAGTATGAGATATGAGGTCCCAGTATTGGCTAGTGTGAGATATAAAGAGCCAGTATGAATCATAATAACGTATGATTCCACAACATGAGTCATTATGAGGTATGAGGAGGAAGTGTGTGGCATGAAAAAGCAATGTGGTATAGTGTGACATGATGAATTAGTATGACATATACGGTAATAATGCGGTACGAGTGTGTGAGAGGCCTAAAGATATATTTAGATCAACAGAAGTATGAGGTCAAAGTTAGTGTGAGGTAGGATGAGGCAGTGTGTGGGACATATAGTTGCAATGACCAGTATGAGGTATGGTGGATCAATATGAGATATGACACCATAATATGAATAAGCATAAGGTCTCATGGGTCAGTATGAGGTACAATGAAGTGTGAGATATGAGGAGCCGGTATGTGGTGAGAGGAGGCAGTATACGTTGAAAGTGCCCAGTATCGGTCCGTATGAGGTATGAGGAGCCAGTATGAGCCAGTATGAAGTATAATATGAAGTGTGAGGTATTAGGAGTCTGTATGCGGTGAGGGGAGACAGTATACGTTATAGGTGTTAAGTATACAGTAAGTCTGTGTGAAGTATGAGGAACCAGTATGAGTCAGTATGAGGTATAATACACAGTGTGAGGTATCAGGAGTCTCTATGCGGTGAGGGGAGCCAGTATACGTTATAGATGTTAAGTATAAGTCTGTGTGAAGTATGAGGAACCAGTATGAGTCAGTATGAGGTATAATATGAAGTGTGAGGTATTAGAGGTCTGTATGCGGTGAGGGGAGACAGTATACGTTATAGGTGTTAAGTATAAGTCCGTATGAAGTATGAGGAGCCAGTATGAGTCAGTATGAGGTATAGTATGAAGTGTGAGGTATCAGGAGTCTCTATGCGGTAAGGGAAGACAGTTTACGTTATAGGTGTTAAGTATAAGTCCTTATGAAGTATGAGGAGCCAGTATGAGTCAGTATGAGGTAAAATAAGCAGTATGAGGTATCAAGAGTCTGTATGCGGTGAGGGGAGACAGTATACGTTATGGGTGTTAAGTATAAGTCTGTGTGAAGTATGAGGAAGCAGTATGAGTCAGTATGAGGTATAATATGAAGTGTGAGGTATTAGACGTCTGTATGCGGTGAGGGGAGACAGTATACGTTATAGGTGTTAAGTCTGTATGAAGTATGAGGAGCCAGCATGAGTCAGTATGAGGTATTATAAGCAGTGTGAGGTATCAGGAGTCTGTATGCGGTGAGGAGAGACAGTATACGTTATAGGTGTTAAGTCTGTATGAAGTATGAGGAGCCAGTATGAGTCAGTATGAGGTTTAATGAGGGGTTGTGAGTGTGTGAGAGAGGACCTAAAGACTCACTAAGACCTGTAAGACACGACCAAACCCTCCACACTCGCTGACATCGCGCACTGGGGCTATTGTGGTCTCGTGATGCCTTCCTTTCCACTCTCGTCCTCGCTCCTTGTCTCGTCCTCGCTCCACGTCTCGTCCTCGTGTCTTATTTCGTCATCGCTCCTAGTCTCGTCTTCTTGTCTTATTCGTCCTCGTGTCTTATCTCGTCCTTCCGCTCTCCTTCGTCCTCGTGTCTTACCTCGTCCTCGCTCCTTGTCTCGTCCTATTGTCTTACCTCGTCGCCGCTCCTTCTCTCGTCCTCGTGTCTTAACTCGTCCTCGCCCCTTGTTCCGTCCTCGCGTCTTTCCTCCCATCCTTGGATTTTTTCGTTCTCGCGTTGTCAGGTATTTGCACTCACTCTCGTCCTCCCTCCTAATTTTGTTCTCGCCGCACGTCTCGCCCTCTCAACCAGTTTCGATCTCGTTTTTATCCCTCGCGTTTTGTCTCGTCCTCGTTTCTAGATCTCGCTGTCTATGTCGTTCTTGGTCTTTCTAACTTCTAATCGAGTCCTCCATTGTTTTCTTGCTCTCATGTTTTTCCTGTCCTCGCTATTTGCCTCGTCCTCGCATCTCCTTCCACCTTCGCATTTAGCATTGTTCTCGCTTTTGTTTCGTGTTTTGTCCCACCCTCACCTATTATCTCGTCCTCGGCTCTTCCTCTGCCTTTGCGTTGTGTTTCGTTCTCGCGTTCTTATCTCGTTTTTTTATTCCGTTCTCGCGTTTAGAATCGTTCTCGTTTCCTGTCCCGTTGTCGCTCCTTGTCTTGTCCTCGATAATAGTTCCGACATCGTTTTTGACCAGTCCTTTCGCCTAGTCCCGTCCTCGCTTTTTGTCCTTCCGCTCTCGCCTGTCTCGTCCTCGCGTCGTGTCTCGTCCTCGATTCATATTCAGTCCTCGCTTTTAGTACTGACCATTTCTTTATCCCGCCATCGATTGTTGTTTCTCGCGTCTGCTCGTGTGTGTGTGTGTGTGTGTGTGTGTGTGTGTGTGTGTGTGTGTGTGTGTGTGTGTGTGTGTGTGTGTGTGTGAAAGAGATCCTTACCGGTGTCCTCTCTCTCGTCTCATTCTCCACTGTCCTCGCTTCTACTCCCACTCGCCTCTGTCCTCGCTTCTTCTCTCATTCCCTGCTGTCCTCATTTCTGTTTTCATTCTATCACTGTCCTCGTTTGTCTCATCCTTCACCGTCCTCGCTTCCTCTCTCATTTTCCACTCTCACCGCTTCTTCCTTCATTCTCAGCTGTTCTCGCTGCCTTCATTTTTCACTGTTCTTACCTCCTTTCTTCACTGTCCTCGCTTTTTCATCATTCTTGACAATCCTCGTTTGTGTCATTTTTCACCGGCCTCGCATCTTCTCATTCTCCGCTGGCCTCTTCTTTCCCTCTCAACTGTTCTCGTTTCTTCCCTCATTCGCCTGTGTCCTCGCTGCTCTTCCACTCCACGATCCTCGCAACACTATCATTGTCCCCGTCCTCGCAAAACTACCGCTAGAGTCTACCTTGTTAATCTAAACCCACAATATCTTTCCATTTTAGTCGTCCTCTCCACCTAATAATTATACACGTCAACACTAATCTGTCATTATACTTGTCCTCGCTGACATATTTTACAGTCCTCGAAAACATACCTCTACACTCGGGCTCGCAAGCATATAGCCGGGCATACTCGTCCTTTAAACCATCATATTCTCGTCCTCGCAACCCAGTTATATAGCAAGTTTTCATAATATTCCTCCTCGCTGGCACACTGGAAAGTATATTACTCCTAGACACACCATCACATTTTCGTCGCTGCAGACTTATAATCGTCATCACAAACCTATCTCTCTATTCGTCCTCGGAGACAGAACATCTTCCCCCTCGCATACCTATCCTTATATTTGTCCTCGCTACATTCGGCCTCGACATCGCTAGCTAGTATCTCTGTCCTCTCTGTAGCTTTCTATGATACTCCTTAGAAACAATCCCCAGTAACATTTTCAGCCTTCTTACAGTAGCAGGACCTCTAGTCTTCTGTCCCAGCGAGCACAAGGCGATTTCTCTCTCTCTCTCTCTTGGCTGAGAATGGGTCAAAAAAGCCTTAAAATGTTCATACTGTCACCTTTAATCTTCTCACGGTCTCAGTTGCTCTAGCATTGTATTTAATTCTTCACGATTTTATTGCAACTGTGATTATAGGAACCTAAAGCCCGCATTCTCGTCGCCTGTTGAGGAGGCTCCCTAACACCTTTTCCTAAACGATTTATTTTCTTCATTATATCTTCCTGTCCTCTTCTGAGTTACATAAATCCTGCCGTTATCGCTACATTCCTCATAAATATCGCACAAAAGGATAATAGCCACCCATTTTCAAGAAAAATTCGCTAATGAAAAGGTGTTCGGGAGCTTCCTTAGCCCACTTGAACACGAGCCTAAGTGTGTTAGTAAGATTAAAATATTACCATCTTTACTGCCAGGTCTACCAACAGCAGAATAAGAATCGCTTAACGGTAGCAAGGTTACAAAAAGGAGCACATATCATCCTCCTGATTGGTTAGTGGATATCAATTCTAACCTTTCCATTCTCTTAGGTTCAATAAAATCGTTAGGCGGTAGCAGGAATACATAAAAACACTTCACTGCCTTTTATGGTTAACGAATTAATTGCATCCGACAACATCTACACAGGAAAATTGCCGTAGATCAAACAACCTCGTCGGTCAGTAGCAGGAATAACATAAAGTAAAAAGACGTAATATGTAACTACAGCTGCACTTGATCCTTAAAGGGGCGCCTCGGTACAAACGCCTGCTGCCTCTGCTGTGGTGTAGTCGGCGGGGATGTGGCGGTGTAGTGCAGGACGGTGCAGGGGCGGATGATCAAGTGGTTAGAGAACTGGAGTGCTTTCTGAAAGGTCGCAGCTTCGACTGAAGACTGCGGCTAGGGACAGTTTGAATCTTTGGAGTTTGTTAAAACAGACTTTATTGATTTTCCTTTAGACCCTCCAACAAGTCATGAAACACCCTCACACACATCATCACACAGTCTTGAATGAGAGAGCGCTTGAAGGTGTTGGATTTAAACGTCGAAGTCATTATATATGTAAGTTGTTATATATGGGGGCATTGCAGGGCCTCAGGGAACGATTGTAAAATCTCTGCCAAGAGTCGAACACGTAAAATGCACTCATAATCGGTTCCCTGCAAGACTCGTTTACTACTGAAGATCATTATCATCATCATCAGCCGTTTGAGTATCCATTGCAGGACAGGCCTATCCCTACCGAAGTCAGGACGATACAGCCAATTATCTCTACCAAGTGGCTTAGGCTGTCTGGTAGAGATTGTATGTAGGGTGAGAAGTGCTTGTAAGTGTAATTGTAGTGTTGGAGTGGCTTTGGATGTGTGTGTAGTCTGTGAACCAAGTGTAATAGGTCCGCGAAAGCCGACTGGGTGCAAGAATACTTTATAGTAAGCGACACTGGTTCAACCACAGCACCCCTTGTGTCCGCCAATGCAGTACGTGGCCGAGTGAACACTCCCAAAGTTTATTACCCTGGCGGGGCGCAAACCCTGGCTCACCCGTGTACGAAACGCACACACTACCACTGTACCAGAGAGGCTCATATATATATATATATATATATATATATATATATATATATATATATATATATATATATATACATACATATAATAGATAGGTAGATAGATAGATAGATGGATAGATAGATATATGCTAGTTTCCACAAGGAAAGGGAAACATGAATATCCCGAGCGCTTTTTTTCACATCTCTTACCTGACGATGTGAATACACGAAAGCGCACGGGATATTTCTTGTTTCCTTGTCCTTGTGGACATCAGTATATCTATGAATCACGGGTTATTAAGTGAATTAATTGCATATATATATATATATATATATATATATATATATATATATATATATATATATATATATATATATATATGCAATTAATTCACTTAATAACACGTGATTCATAGATATTGTCACGGGGTTTTTATAATAACACTGTGTTTTTTGAAATAAATGGTTAAATGTTATTTAATTTGATAATAATATTCAATAATATTGAAGAGCAGGGACAATGATTGTCTTACTAAATCAAACAACGATTACTTTACGCTGGCCTGCTTCGCACGATTCTCTCAGAACGAGAATTTACAAACTTTCTCAACAGTACACAGCAGAGACTAATTACTAACAATTGCTGAATTACTGTACTGTTAGCCTCTGGAGAAAGTTACATCACCCCTGACAATAAATAACTAATACTAATAATAATAACATCAGGTTCTTGCTGATGCATTAACTCCTATCTGGCACAACGGATTTTAAGTTAATACAAGACTGGTCTAAGTACCAGTTATGAAAGCAAACGTTTATGCAAGCTAGGAGCTGTATGGAAAATAAGCTTAATTATGGAGAAATGAAACAATATTTTACTCTACATTAGGCTCAAGAAATAGAACTGTTAAATCTATTAATTACAAAAATAAATTTAACATTACATTTCAAATCAAATCAATGAGACGCACTCGCTCACTCACACAGAAGCTAAATACTTACGCCTAGGAAAAACACCTTAACTAAACTCTTAAAACTAGGAAATACACAAAGGAAATACCAGTCGATGAATACTATGTATCACCCGAGGAGTGGGGGGTGGGAGTACTGGGATTAACTGTACTAATGGAGCTTGGGGTGCTAGCTGACCTCTCCACTTCTGAGCACAGAACCTTTCTCCGTCACAGCAAACACAAGACTGAATTCAAATAATGCATAGGCAGGATGCACAAGCCACCGGGAGAAGGCGTGGCTAACGGTTGAGGAGAGCAGAGGCGAACGATAAAGAAACAATTGCATCGCTCAGTAGCGCACTTAGTAACGTGCATCAAATCGGTCACTTCTGAAAGTGACGAATGTTTTGAAAAGTATACTCCGAAATGGAGGGAGAAACGGTTAGCTGAGCGATACACAGTGAGTTTTCCACTAACAGTTCGTGGCTTCTCACAAAACGGAAATGTCGCGAATTGATTCGTGACATTACGCCCCTACAAAATAAAATTTTTTCCTTATGGGAAAAACTTTGTGGATATATGTATATATGTATACATCCTAAGTCATTCACACAAGATTCACACTGTGGTGTGTGTGCTATCCTGCTACAGGAGAAAGTCGCAGTCGCCAGTGAGCGAAAAAACCTCGTATTTACGGTAATAGAAGCAAGCTTGAGGGAAAAACTCCGTGACGACGGTGAAAATCCTGTACTCAGGTCAACTGAGCGAAAATTCGCTACATTTACACTGACAACTAATTGTTGTGTAGTGTGGTGTATGTAATACACGGTGTAGGTGTGACAGTTGTAGTGTCACTGTACCTACGTGTAAAATGACACAGCAAATAATAATATGGCGACGACGAAGGCAGAGGAGAAGAGGCGGCAGCATGCGGCAGACGATCAGCTGACCCGCACAGCAAAACTGCTACACCCATTGCTGAACCTGCAAAACCAATTGAGATGGAGCATCAAAAGTGTCAATGAGACAAAATTCTTATTAAGTTACAATTACTCTCTCTGCCTAGCAATCAGTACATGCTACGAAAAGTACGCTCGGGCTGAAAAATACGAGTGACAGCCTAAGCTTCGTACATTCGAGGTCGCCATTAATTATAGCACACGATTATGGTCGGCAAGTTGAGAATCCTTGTGCAAACTCGGGTCTTCCATAGCCTCGAACTGCACACGGGTCCTCAACCTGTGCCTTAACATACAGTTCTTATATTAATATCGGGAAGCTGAGAATCCTTGTGCAAACTTGGGTCTTCCATAGCCTCAAGTCGCCTCTGCGGAGTTCTCTCTCGAACTTCCCCCTTAACCTACAGTACTTATATTAGTATCGGGGAGCTGAGAATCCTTGTGCAAACTTGGGTCTTCCATAGCCTCAAGTCGCCTCTCAACTTCCCCCATAACTTACGGTACATAATATGTATGTACAGGCCCTGGACATAATGTGTCCTGTGGGGCCAAGGGGCGAGACGTTAGGTCTGCACCCACTTCACCACTACCCTGTCTCTCAACTGACTCAGAGATTACAGGTGTAGTTACAAATGGCACAGGAAGGGCATGTCCCTGATTAGTGGTGATACTTTGGCACACACTGCAAGAACGGACAAAACTATCTATGTCCTGTCCCATCCCTGGCCAGAAAAAGTCAGCTCGGATACGGCCCTGGGTCTTCCTTTTGCCCAAGTGACCTCCTGAGGCTGAACAATGACCCCATTGCAACACTGCTGGGCGGTACTTGGCGGGAACGACAAACTGCAGTCGAACCTCGCCCTCGGGTGTTCGTGACTCACGGTAGAGCCGTCCTTGTTTGCGAAGGAACTTGGCTCGACCTCCCCGTGAATACTTAATTACTCGACCCTTTTGTTTATTCCGCACGGCAGCAAGTGTCGGGTCAGAATGTTGTTCTTGTACAACAAGTTGACTACACATCAGATCTTGCGGCGATTCAATGATCACTGGGGTGACACAGTCTAGAGCCTCAGTCATGGCTCGTGTTACCGCAGCAGCCGAAGTCTGAGTAGCGTCATCGGAGCAACTATCCTTGACTCCTTGAATACTGCCTACTATAAAGTCAAATAGAGGCTCTGGCATGACAACTTCAAGTGTCGTACCAGTATAAAATGGAGATGTCACCTGGATACATGCCTCAGGGAACAATCTCACTGATCCATCAATAAGCTTTGCATGGATCTGTCGACCTGTATACTGCTCAGGCCGAACTAAACTCTGCTTAACAGAGCAACCTGAGGAACCATTGTCTCTCAGGACCTTCACAGGAATGTCTCCCACAAACCCTTGCTGAACAAGGAAGATACTGTCACCTGTGGGAGGGCCTGTGGAGGAAGCAGCTAGCCACTCATGAGGCTGCTGAATTGATGTGGCAAACATTGTGCCTTGAGGGTTATATACTTGAGAAGATGGAACATTGGCCATCTGTGGAGGGGGGTTCACTGTCACTGGGGGACTAGTGAACTGTGGGGAAGTACCCACGCTGATAGGGACGTGACCACCATGCTGCTGCTGAGGAATGAAGGCTGCATTCGCTTCCTGCCTCTTTTGAGCTGGCGGTGAAAAAGTTTGTCCCGACGGTCGGTTGCGTGGCTGATACTGCTGCTGGTTAGGGTACTTGTTGTACCTCTTCCAAGCAGGCTGCTGTGTATTTTGCCCCTGGTCCTTCCACTGCAGTTTTGGACCTTGCCCATTACTCTGAGAACGGCCTTGGTGCTGGGATTCAGTCTGAGACGGCTTCCCAGACTTGGCAGTATCTTTTCTGCTCCAGGTGTTTTGCTTACGAGCTTGATACCCGTATGCAGTAAAGAATGCGTCAGCCTTCTCTGCCATTTGGCTGGCATCTTTCACCTGGCAGATCTTAAGCTGTGCTATGAGCTCAGCAGGCCACGACCTCTCTAGCTGTGTACGCAGCATAAGGTCAATTATCCCCTCACGCGTGGAAGGAGTTTCATCTTTCTCCATCCACTCATTTAAGTAAGCTGTGAGACGATCAAGGAACTGAACAGCTGTCTCCTTGTCTTGGAGACGAGCTCGCATGAACTGAACTTTGGCGTCGTCTACTGTGAGACCATACGCCTTAATGAGTGCAGCTTTCATCATCTCATATGTGAGATTGTCTCCACGAATTCGGTGGAGAATATCGAGGGCAGGGCCCTCAAATAGGCTAAGAAACTGAAGCCGCTTAGCTGCCTCATCCAGTTGATATAAGTCTGCCATGTCCTCAAAACGAGCTATGTACGGCTCGATTCGCTCGCTTTCCTTGTATGAAGGAAGCTTGATGCGTGGGGTCGCCAGGACATGTGCAGGGAGAACGCTCGTGGAGCTTGGACCAACTGCACCAGACGTGTCTGAAGCCAAGGAATCTCGCTTGAGCTTCAGCACTTCAAGTTCATGTTCTTCGCGTGCTTCTCGCTCGGCACGTTCGTGTTCTCGTTCTTTCTCTCGTTCCTCACGTTCGTATTCGCGCTGTTCTCGCTCGCATTCGCGCTGAATCTTACGCTCTTCACGGGCATCATTCTCGCGCTGCTGCTCCTGATTATGTCGTGATAGTATATACTCTTTAATTTCGGTTGGGTCCGAAAGACCCATTTCTTTGGCTTCCTGTAAAATTACAGTAGTAGCCATGGCGCTAATTTATTAAGCAAAACCGAAATTGAGTACTGACTGCTTAGCGACGAATACTAATAAACACAAGTAAAGAGTACAGACACAAGCTAGTGGTGACCAGTCTTATCCAGTTAACTGGCAAAGAATAAATCAAAAATGTAAATGACTGGGAAGACTCAATAATAAACACAATGGGTACGGCGACTTCCCAGGAGCGAATAAAATCGTCTGGCGTTACCAAAAATAAACTAGAGTTAAGTACTCTATTGATTAATAAAGCAAAAATTCACTTGATAAATCAACGGTAACCACCAGTAAGCTTGTGCCTATAAACTTTAATGATAAATACCTAAATATGAATGAGTGAGCACTATCTCGTGAATAGCTTTAGAGCTAGGAGTTAATATCCTGGAATGAGGTCGCCAATTGTCACGGGGTTTTTAATATCACTGTGTTTTTTGAAATAAATGGTTAAATGTTATTTAAATTGATAATAATATTCAATAATATTGAAGAGCAGGGACAATGATTGTCTTACTAAATCAAACAACGATTACTTTACGCTGGCCTGCTTCGCACGATTCTCTCAGAACGAGAATTTACAAACTTTCTCAACAGTACACAGCAGAGACTAATTACTCACAATTGCTGAATTACTGTACTGTTAGCCTCTGGAGAAAGTTACATCACCCCTGACAATAAATAACTAATACTAATAATAATAACATCAGGTTCTTGCTGATGCATTAACTCCTATCTGGCACAACGGATTTTAAGTTAATACAAGACTGGTCTAAGTACCAGTTATGAAAGCAAACGTTTATGCAAGCTAGGAGCTGTATGGAAAATAAGCTTAATTATGGAGAAATGAAACAATATTTTACTCTACATTAGGCTCAAGAAATAGAACTGTTAAATTTATTAATTACAAAAATAAATTTAACATTACATTTCAAATCAAATCAATGAGACGCACTCGCTCACTCACACAGAAGCTAAATACTTACGCCTAGGAAAAACACCTTAACTAAACTCTTAAAACTAGGAAATACACAAAGGAAATACCAGTCGATGAATACTATGTATCACCCGAGGAGTGGGGGGTGGGAGTACTGGGATTAACTGTACTAATGGAGCTTGGGGTGCTAGCTGACCTCTCCACTTCTGAGCACAGAACCTTTCTCCGTCACAGCAAACACAAGACTGAATTCAAATAATGCATAGGCAGGATGCACAAGCCACCGGGAGAAGGCGTGGCTAACGGTTGAGGAGAGCAGAGGCGAACGATAAAGAAACAATTGTATCGCTCAGTAGCGCACTTAGTAACGTGCATTAAATCGGTCACTTCTGAAAGTGACGAATGTTTTGAAAAGTATACTCCGAAATGGAGGGAGAAACGGTTAGCTGAGCGATACACAGTGAGTTTTCCACTAACAGTTCGTGGCTTCTCACAAAACGGAAATGTCGCGAATTGATTCGTGACAGATATACTGATGTCCACAAGGACAAGGAAACAAGAAATATCCCGTGCGCTTTCGTGTATTCACATCGTCAGGTAAGAGATGTGAAAAAAAGCGCTCGGGATATTCATGTTTCCCTTTCCTTGTGGAAACTAGCATATATCTATCTATCCATCTATCTATCTATCTACCTATCTATTATATGTATGTATATATATATATATATATATATATATATATATATATATATATATATATATATATATATATATAACAGAGTTACAAATGAAAAAGTAAGGGATATTACGAGAGTGGAACCAGTTAATGAATATGTGGGACTGTCTCGCTGGAAGTGGCTGGGGCACATATACAGAAAAGAAGGCAGTTTAATACAGGATGTGCCAGAGTGGACTGCTAGAGGAAGAGGAGGTAGAGGTAGGCCGAGGGAAACCTGGTTGAGGACAATGAAAAAAGAAGCAGGAGAGGAGTGTTGGTGGGACCTGAAGGAGATGGCAAGAGACAAATATTGGTGGAGAGAGTTCATCGAGGTCCTATGCATCCCGTGGGGTGCCACAGGAAATATATATATATATATATATATATATATATATATATATATATATATATATATATATATATATATATATATATATATATATATATATATATATATATATATATATATATATATATATATATATATGAAGGTTTGGAATGTTCCCTCCCTTGTCCTTCGAGCAAAAACAAATATAACCCAAGATTAAAGACTGACAACATTTCCCAGGATGTGCAGGATGATTTCTATAAAAACAAATAGATAAGAAAATAATAATAATAATTAAAAGCGCTCACAGGTCACCTCAGAATTGAACAATCTCAACTAGTCTGTGAGGCTCCATTACCCGAGTAATGCGTTCACTTATGACCCCATAACGCCTTTAAAAAGGCTTCAATGACAAGACAAATGACACCTTTGATACCCGGACCCACCCCAGAAATAACGTAAAGGGAAAGAAATAATTACATTCGGGGAGGCCGAGGGGCAAACCACGGATGATTCATCCTCAACAAACTGTGGTCTGAGTTGTCTACTACTACACCAGATTTTGTATTCCTACGTAAAAGCTACGACTTTGTCCCCCCCTCCCCCCCACTGAGGCAGTCATCCCCTGTTGGCAGTACCCATTGGCGGTCACACCCTGACTAAAACGTGGCCGGAGTGAACGTCTACCATATTCAAAATTTTTTGTTCCTTGGTTTAAAACCATGACCATGCGTAAATTATTTAGCCAGGACCTCCTCTCCCCGTGGTGGTGGTCTGATGAGGTCTCTCCCTGCCTAAAACATGGTCCCAATAAAGATCTACCTTAGTGCAAAATTTCATACTCATAAGTGAAAAAAAAAAATTATATATAACATTGTCCCCTCGGGGAGCACCAACCCACCTCCCCTCACCCACCCACGCCCGTGGGGATGGTCATCGGGGGTCGCATCCAGTCTAAATCATGGCTGGGGTAAACGCCTATCAATATGCATTATTTCATGTTCTTAGGTTAATAACAACGGTCTTGTATACTGGCTTTGTAGGCACCCCCGGGGGCCGCCCCGACCCCCATGAGGACCGACTCTTGGTGATTCCACCCTTCCCAAAATGTGGAAGGGGTGAACATCATCAGACAGACGTGCATAAAAACTTTGGTCGGAATAGCTACCTCCCTCCTAGGTGGGAGGCGGCCCTCAGGGATCCCATAATGCTTATAACCTGGCGCGATTGAAGCTCTGCCACAGAGAAAACAATGTGTTTTCCTTTGCAAAAAATCTGGCCATACGTAACGGTTTTGTGTGGGACACCCAGGGGTCGTCCCCCCCCCCTCCCCAGTCTCTCACCTTACCTGAAACCTGGATCGGTTGCAGACAGTGAAAACCTGCAAAAATTTCATTATCCTAACACTGTTCCCTTAAGGCCTAGACCCCATTCTTCAAGAAAGTATAATGACTCAGTGAGTAGGTGAGTGAGGCAGGGAGTGACGCAGTTAGGGACAATAACTACGAGTATATTTGGACGCCATTGTGAATGTAAAAAAAAAAAAGAAAGAAAGAAAAAAAGAAAAAAAAAGTCTATCCCAATATTATTCCAAAGAACACTTACCGGTACCACCTTTGAAGAGAATTGGTGACGAACTAAAGGAATGACACCCATGACGATCAGCGTTTGCAAGAAAGAAAAGAATGACGAAAGAAACTGAACAAATGCAGTATGGTCTGCATCGCATGTTGGAGATTATGATAATCTCATTGTAGAAACGATTTGTTTTTGTTGTGGAAGCAAGACACACGAAAAGTCTCTGCACTCCACTTTCTTTGCCTTTCCTGAAAAAAAAGAAAAAGGCTCCTTGCTAGCGAGAATATTAGTAAGTTAGTGTGAATCCAGCTCCAGGGCAGAAATAAACAAATAAGCTTTGGATATTTTCTCTGTCGTGACTGTGATTTGTTTTTGCAGCAAAGTAAAGGAAAGGAGAGCACAGAATCTCCCCTCCGTCTCTTTATTTATCCTGCTAAACATACCACAGTTACGACAGGAAACAAAGTGTTTGCATGCTAACCTCAGCTTCCGTCAATAATTCATTTACACATTTAGGGCTCCGTACCAATAAAGCATTATATCAACCGGTGTTTTCATCGTTGGTAATTTAGTAATATATCAGCAAAATATTTCATTAATGTTCCGACACGGCCTTAAGGCAGTGAAAGGAAACAATTAACCACGTTTGTACTGTATATATTTCAACAAGCAAATGCGGAAACTGGATTATGATGGGTTTCATATTTACACTGGTCCTTACCACTTCAGTTTTCTCGTTCACTATCACCATTGCGTCCCTCATCGTCGCCACCGTTATTATCTACCTTACCATCACCACATCCTTATCATCATGATCACCACACCCTTTTCCACCATCATTACCTCTTGCACCTGCCTCCATATCACCAACACTAGCTGTCTGAGCATCACCACCAACAAACTTAGCCTCACCACCACAGTCATCACCAGTTCTCTTATCACCAAAGTCATTAACTCACCTTCTTCACCACCAGCAACTTCGCTACCACTCCCTGCATCACCACCAACATTCTCTCTCACAGCCTCCTGCATTCCTAACTAGGCCTACTTATCTAAGCAAACAGTCACTCTGCCTCCTAATCATTCAGTGCTCACCAGATCACACTTCACCAACACATTACCCGCTCATCACATCACGTTCCTCACAGAAGCTTCCCACATCGCCATCATCAATACATTTCATCATCTTTCTTATCACATATTTTGTGAACTATATCACATCCTTCCTAACCTATCCTTTGGACCTCGAAATACAAACTCACCTTTTTCCAGAATACTCCAAATAATAAGATCAAACTCAGAGAAACCCTCCGCAGCAAAATATTACATAATCACCCAATATGATATACTTAATCCCAACTAACGTCAGACGAATATATTTACCACAAGGAAACCCGTTTGGTGGCAAAAGGGTTAATTACCACACCTTGCACCACCACCCATTTACCATTTACTTTGGCTGTCCCCAGTGTCTCACTACCACTTCACAGTCTGCCGCTTGGTATTCCGTCTTTCCATCAGTCCACCTCAGTTCCTCAAATCTACCTCACCATCACTTTACCAGCATTCTTGGCCACCATCTTATCCATCAGACCTCGAGCATTTATCCTACAAGTACTCCTTACTGTACAATAAATAAATAAATAAATATTCAGCTAAGGTTCCTTTCACATTCTCAGAAACTTTGCTGTCTCTGCCCGATCAATATTCTTGCCACTATCATAGCAGTCCTGCCTCCACCCCATCAGCATTCCACCACCATTCTGACCTCTATCATTACCACACGTAACTTACCAACATGCTTAATAGCAAGCATCATTCCTTGCACACCAAATCTTCCCAGTTTTGTCGCCAACATTCTCGATTAATCCCTCACTGACATGCCACAAAACCAGCCCAAATATTTACCACTGCATTCCTTACCAAGCTATTACCATCAATATTATCATGTACTCTGTTACCATTACACACAAACATTTTTTTTTCCAGCACTTCACCCAATACTTCAACAACACTTCCCACCACAAACATTCTTCTCGACCACAACTCATAAACTTCTCTCTCTCCATCTTACTACAACTCTTCCCATCAGTACTTCACCGGCATTTCTTAACAACATCTAGCTCCACCATCTCGTTACAATTCCCATCAGTACCTCACCAGTATCTCCTACGATCAGCATTCCTCAACGCCACGTCATCACTATTCACTAACATTTCTCTTCACCACTTCACCAGCAGCATCAGTGCCTCACCAACATTTCTCTCATCACCATCCCTACCTACTCTTTAGAGCCTTACCAACATATCTTAACGACCACCAATCCTCATCAAGTCATCACCACTCTCTAATCATCACATCTACCAAATAACCAGTACCTCAGTAACATTCTGCTCATCTACATCACCACCATACATATCACCTCACCTAGTACCTCAGCATTTCTTGTGATCAACATTCGTCCCCCTCGCGTCACCACCACCATACACAAACATTCCTTTACGTCACCTCACCACCCCTCACCCGGCCCCCATCTCACACCCAGCAGGAGGTATGGCATCGAACCCCACCCTTTTCCCATCCCACCCTCACCCCACCTAATGTTTGCCTGCTAATTGTGTAAATATTTCTTTCTACTCTCGACCCCTCCCCCTTCCCCTACTGTGTTGCGCAATGTCTCAGTTTACACCCTCTCTTCTTTCCTTTGATGTTGTTTTTCTTCTTTAGCCCAATGCTTTCATGTACTCCGCTTATTTACCATAACAATCTGAACTATATTTCCTGTTTTACTCTGTCTATTCTCGTCATCACTTACCTTTCTTAAATCCGTTTTTTACACGAGTTCCCCAAAGTGGAAAGGAGTGTGCACTGAACCTGGTCTGTTTGTTTGGGTGATTGCTTGCTTGTTTGTCTGTTTCACCTCGGATATCTCAAAAACCAGAGAGAGAGAGAGAGAGATGGTGCTCACGCTTATCGACATCTGACCTAGGTACTCATAGAATATCAATGATTATGGTGTTTCAGGTATGGTTTACATATTGTATCTGTGCGGGGTAGAGAGGGAAGGGGGTTGAGGGGAGGGGGTTATGCCGGCTTTTAATCTTTGTGTGCTCTCTTTTTAATGTACGAAACACTAGACACACACTATCCGTAGATATCCCGTTTCAAGATAACGCTGTCCACTCATGACCCAGTAAATGACGCCAGGCGCCACCTCGTGTTACGCAACACAGAGTATTTACAAATACTCAGTACCAGTCTGTGAAATCATTATATCTCAGTCAGGTGCGGTTTTTCTCAGGTGCAACAGGATGTGCAGTTTTTCCCCCCTTTTTAAAGCCTATGGAGAGTATGAAATTTTTTTTAATGAAATTAATCTTTTCAAATTAATCTCCTTTTTTTAATCAGGTGACCAAGGCCGACGCAGGCAAGCATGCTGGAGCCTTCAAAAACGAACGAACGAAACATTCCCCTACAAACCAGGACAAAGGATACATCTGATAGAGGCATCCACCGTAGTCGTACCCACCAGCCCAACACATCTCCAAAGATATCCTTTGTCTTTGGACCCACTCTACAGACACACCCTAGATGCACACCAAACGCATCTCAGACAACCCTTAGATGCATAACACCACTAATACAGCTCACTCTTGAACACCTCCTCCCACCACAATACCCGTGATACTCATGAATCTCTACGGTTTCAACCTGCCAGATTTCATTCTTCGAAATCGTACAGCGAGGAGTGGGTGACTGGCTGACAGTCAGGGACACACTGGGTTTGGATGTCCCTGTGGGTTCAGCAAAAACAAGATTTGAGTACTCGGCCAGTTGATCTCCAGCCCATTCCACTTTTTTTCATTTTGAGTAGATCGCTATTACATGGTTTAGGCTTGCCAAACTGTGTCCTTCTGTACCCTAGAATAACCTTTGTGCTCTCCTACTTATCATTCTTGAATTATCTGTTACAGCTTCCAAATGTTTTTATTGTTCTGACTGATATGTTTTACACTAATGTATAAATTTTCGTCTTGTCAAACTATGTTCAACCTACCCAACCCTGTCTAACCTTCCACCCTTTTCCAAGTCTGCTCAAACACCACACATAGCTCTTGAGTTAGTTTACCTTACTAACCCTTCCCTGCTTACCCATCCATAAATACCCTTCCCTGTTGACTTACCTTTGTCTGCCTACTGTATTTCCACATGATATCTACCCTACCAAATCTTCCCAGTTTCACCTACCCAGCCCTATTCATTACTTTCTACCACTGATAAAGTTAAGCTAGCCTGTTAAGACTACACAACCGTCCCCTACATAATCTCACTACTCCTCCTAACCAATTACACTATTCTTCGTAATCTACCCTATGTTACTTAACCTGTCGTACATTGCCTAATCAACCGTAGCATCCGTAACCTACTCAGCCCTAACTCAACAACCTTATCCTACATAACGTACTCAACCCAGCCTAACTGACCCTACCCTATCCTGCCTAATCTACCTAATCCTAGCTAACCTAGCTTACCCGACATAACCTACCCTACCCTTTATAATCCACCTTACACTGACCAACCCTACACCCTGACTAATGTGTTCTACCCTATCTAACGTATCATATTCTACCTACCCTAACTATTCTCCTCAGTGGAACCCAACATACCTTACACTGCCTGACCTAACTACACTCAACATACCTGTCTAACCTACATTACTCTACCTAACCTACCCTATCCTGTCTAACCCACCCTACCCTGCCTAACCTAACCCAGCAATACAGGTCCTTTACTATCTTACCTTGCTTCACCTACACTACCTCTTAAAACCTGTTATACCCTGCCTAACCTACACCGCTCGGACTAACCTAGCTTGCTAAAAACTACGATATCCTGCCTTACCCATCCTGCCAAGCTCTGCCTACTCTACCCACGCCATACCTCGTCAACCCAGCCAGGCCGACCCTTCGCTTGTTAACCCATAAAATGCTTGTTGATTCTCTTCTAACTATACTTCCTAGTCTGTTAACCCCCAAATGATTTGGACAAGTTCAGTATTCCATTCCTGCTAACCCCACGTCATCGTAAGTCGCAGGAGCTTCTTATGGTGATGACAACTTTAGTATCCTGCTCCAGCCAACACCAGATTAATTTTTTCTTCAGAAATTTAGTTACAAGATTCTGAGAGCAATATTATTCTATCATGATCGAGACTAATACTCCATCCCAGCCAGCGCCAGTCGATTGTACTATCTCGAAAGTGAGTCGAAAGCAGCTGAGAATGTTAATACCGGTTCTTTTCATTGATACAGTGGCACTGGCGAGAGCCTAAAGCCTATGAATACGGGTACCACTAGCCCCATCATGATCGAGACAGCTCCAGTAGTCTATGCCAGGTAACTCCAAGAGATTGTATTCAGCTAGGAGTGAGCACTGGAATGCGATAGGGCTATTCCACAAGGTTGATATTCTCTCAATACCATGTTGTATAACTGGTCCACATAAACTTAGCTTTAATCAAATATTTCTCTATCTTAATTAATGACCTGTAAAGAGATAGTAACACAAGAATACAATGACAATCAGGAAACAGTGCTGTGAAAACGATGCAGGGACGTAACAGTACTGTCTTATTCTTCCACTGACCTGAAAGAACTGCAAGGCTTAGTGAATGAGTTTGGGAGACTATGTAAGAAGCGGAATCTCAAGATGAATGTAGGGAAGAGTAAGGCTGTGATCTTCCAAAGAATGAAGTCACTGAATGCACAATGAGGCTGAACAGTGACGAAATGGTTAATGTGAGTGCATTTAAGTACTTGGGTAGTGTGATGAATAAGGGTGGAAGCTGGGAGGATGAAATAACAGGGCACAGCAGGGAAGAAAGGTTGCTGGTTCATTGAAAGCAGAGATAAGAAATGGAGAAGTAAGCATGGAAGTAAAAAAGTTGCCGCATAACAGTACTGTGATCCTCACGAGTCTAACGTATGGAAGCGAAGCTTGGATGTTGTTGGAATGACACAAGACAAGTAACACGAAGACGAGAAAATAACACAAGGAAGGATTAAAGCAAGACAAAGGAATTACAAAAGGAAATTTGAATATAAGCATATGATTAAAGAAAACACTCTTAGCCAGTCTATAAAATCAAGCTGAGACATTCAGTAACAAAACGAACACGTTGCATGTAAGTACGTTACTGTTTCCAGTCTATCCCGCTAGTATTTTCAGTATTTCCAGCCACTGTTTTAATACCTCCTGTCACTGCTCTTAGGTCTGTCACTGTTTCAGTATCTCCTGCAATGCTTTCATTATATCTCATGTCACTGCTTTCATTATCTTTCACTGATTTGAATATATCCCTTTAATGCTTTTCCTGTGTGTCTTCTCACTGTTTCCTATATCAATCACTGCTTTCAACATCCCTTATCACTGATTTTACCATTCTGTGTCACTGCTTTCAGTATCTCCTGTTAATAGTTTTAATATGTCGTATCACTGCTTTCAGCATATAATGTCATGTCTTTTTATGTGCATCACGGCTTTAAGATCCCCTTTCACTGCTTCAGTAATTCCTTTCACTGCCTCTAATATCATCCTCTAATATCTTCTGACATTGGTATCAATATGTCACTGCATTCAGTGTTTGTCACTATTTCCAGTATGTAATGAAATTGCTTCAATTTTTTCATATTCAGGCCAGTTGTAGTAGGTCAAAGGTCAAGGCGACATGGCAATGTCATCTTAAACGGTTCATATCCGATGTACAATAAAGACTGTAAAGGGTTCAGGTTAAAACAAGCATAACGAGATTCGATTTTAAGAACAGTCAGTCAAAGGTTAATATTCCTGAGAAAAGTCGATTTAAACAGTTTTGATCTTATTTGAACAAACGTTGATGTAAAAGTTAAAGCTTCTGCAAGAAGGGTTAAGATTCTGCAAGAATGAAGTAATTCAATTTTGAGAGTAAACTGCTGCAGGGCAAGATCACAAGGCAATGTCAAGTACTCGGCATTTACACCAGTTGGTGGAAGTGGGTGATGCAATCTCGGAATGCTCCTTTTTGTTACTGTTATTAAGAGAGTTATATTCACAGTTCTTGAAAACCCTGACCTTTAACGGTATAATACAAGCTATAAGGAGAACTTGTGCACACTCATTCTCATAAACGTTCAAACACACACACACACACACACACACACACACACACACACACACACACACAAAGTGAGCATAACAGTACCCCCGCTCTCGCTATCGTGAACTTTGGTGTAATAAACTTTAAACCAGTGTCCCATGGTTGAATCCTATGAACCAGTCTGACTACCTTACAACCTGACTTTCTGAAACTGAAGCTGGACCTCATGAAAGTGACAGTGGAATCTAAATCAGAACGTCTGGAGCGTGATCGCCTGAATCGTCATTCCCAGAACTGACTGGCCTGATACTTGCTACTCTGATTCTCATTCACAGTTGGTATATCTGCTCAAACTGACTCCCCTGACACTGGTTCCTCATTGGTGTCCTGATCCTCAAATACCAGGAAGTTGTTGCCAGTACCACAAGCGGCTCTTTGAACTGGTTCTCCTGAAACTAACTTCCCTGTATTAGGTCTCTTGAAACTGGCTGCCGTGAAATTTTGCCTGGCCTTAAAACTTCCTCCCATGAAAGTAGCTGCCCTATTATAAGCTCAATAGAACTAGGTATTCTGAAACTAGCTGCCCTGAAACACGTCCTTTGCAACTGGCTATCCTAAAACTACCTACCCTGAAACTACCTTCCCTAAAAATAGCCCGTCTAAAACCAGATTGCTCTAAAACTACTTCCGTTAAAACTTGCTTCCTTGATACTGAGTTTTCTGAAATTGTGTGATCTGATAAAAACTGCCATGTAAAAGTAGCTGCTCTAAAAATACCTTCTCTGAAACAAGCTGGTCTCAAAATAACTGCCTTGAAACTAGCTGAGTGCCATGTTAGTGACCGGGAGAGGGGGGTGAGAGAGGACGGCAGGGATGGAGGTATGAAGGTGGGACGGAGAAGAGGGAGTAGGCAGGGAGGGATAAAAAGAATGGCAGGAGGCAGCGAGGAGGGATGAGAGGGATGTAAGGAGAAACGAGCAGTAACAGGGATGCAGAAGTATGAGAAGGATGGAGGTAAACAAGCAAGATGGGGTGACAAGGATGGAAAAAGAGAGGGATGAGAGGGATGGGAGTAAGAAGGGGTGAAAGGGAAGGAGATGGGGTGGGATGAGAGGGATGGAAGCAAGAAGGAGTGAAAGAAATGGCGTCAGGGAGGTAGGGAGAATGAGAGGGATGGAAGGAAGAAGTAAGGAGGATGAGAGGGACTGAGAGCACAAGATAGGGAGGATGAAAGAGATGGAAAGAACATGGAAGGGAAGATCAGAGGGACGGAGGGAGGGAGGGAGGGAGGTAGGGGGGCAATGAGAAGTACTGGCAGGTCGCCTTTAAAGAGAAGTGCATGGCAGGCTGCTCTGTCATCACACTCTGCTCTCCTCTCCTGCCGATGATGC
>NC_137014.1:9879581-9929581 GCF_032717465.1 Coenobita brevimanus
ACGGGCATCTGGTAGCGTTCATGACTGGAATGTCACACAGCCATATTGCAGAACTTCTGCATATCAGAATTCTTTTATTCCCTGAATTGCATCTCTCTGGAACTCGCTTCCCCGGCATTGTTTCTCCCCAGACTTCAACCCACAGCTGTTGAAGTTCAACTGTTACAGATATTTTATGAATTAAGGACGCCAGTAATCTGGTGTATGGATTATTTTTTTTATTCATTTGTTTTTCCTTCCTCTGTTGTTATTAAAACACACACACACACACACACACACACACACACACACACACACACACACACACACACACACACACACACACACAAGGCCAGTTTATCCAAACCAAACCTATCCATTCAAAATGTAACGATCTGTCCTCTCTTGAGACGACTAAATCTGTCAAATCATTATACTGTACTTACTGATATTAAACTGATTTTATTATTATTATTACTGGAGTCATTTGATTATACATGAAATACATTTTGTTGTTGTTGGAGACGCCCGATGTAGTGCTACCTTCAGGTGACTCTACAATGTGTGATATGCTGAATGGTTTACTGTAACCCAGGAAGCAATTTACTACGCTAGGTGATAAACACATAAACAAATTACGCTTGGTGGTTTACTGAATTAAAACGCTCTAACCGGATGGGGTCCGCAGAGTTTAAATCAGAGGAATGGTTGGATTTGCCTGCTCACATATTGCCTATCAGGGCCCACTGAGGCTGGTCACTCAATTTAAATATCTGGTATGAGTAGCCGAGCTCCAGGCTAGGCCTCTGATGGGACAGAAAAGTATTAACTGATGAATGGATTGATGAGAAAGAATTAGGGTACAATATGCTAATATAATCTAACGAAGTGTGTTTTACCTTAAAGTAGAGTAAGCTTTCTTAGCATAAACAAACAAAGCCACTGTCGGTCATTAACAAAGAACCTGCTTAGTTAGGCTTCACGTGAATAATATTATTTCATTAATCCTTGATCGGTGTTCGTTAAAGCGACTATGATTCCATAAATTAACCTAGTTTCATGGAGTCTGGCAAGGCAACCCAACCTACACTACCTTAATCTGACCTAACCTAATAAAGTTCCTGTTAAACTGATCTAACATACTTTAATCTGATACCCCTCATTATAATCTACCTCAGCGTAACTTAACCAGTTCCAGATTGATTTTAGATGTTCTACTCTAACCTGACAGAATATCTTAACTAGTTACAGCCTGCCCTGATTCTACACAGTCTAACCTAACCCAAACTACTCTAACCAAATCCGACTCGCTCTATCTTAAGCAGTCGATTCACCGCGTGGCATTACACACTGGGAGCTGATTCAACCTACTCTAACCGAACCTAACATCAAGTAACTTAACTTGACACCTACCTTAATCATCTTATTTGACCCTAATCGGTTTGACCTGAATTGGCCTAACTTCCCCTAACTGAAGCTGGCCTACTTTACCTTGAACCTAAACTAACCTGACTCACCCTACCTTAGCCATTTAGAATTTGACCTGATTCTATACAGTTTGACCAGATCTGACCTAACCTAACCATACTTATTTTTAACCTGACCCTATCCAGTCTAACCTGACGTGACCTGACCCGACGTGACCTGCACGAAGCCCCAGAGAAAACTTCCTGCTCTTAACTGGTGGCAAGTTGAGGTAAGTGGTTTAGCGTTCAATCAGTAAACTCAGGCGACACCCCGAACCTCTTAAGCTCCGCTAAACTCCAGCCAGGTAGAGAACGCCCACCCACCTCCCCTTATCTGATAAGCTATCTTTCATAGTGTATATTATAATTATCCATTATCGCAGGGGACATATTTATAAACTGCCGTGCTTAAGGTGCGGATGATGCTTGCCATACTGTATGCAGGAGTATATTTGGATCATCCAGCTGACCACAGATCACAGTCAAAGTAAAGTCAATGGTAACAAAATGCGCGAAACAAAACGATGTGTGATAACGGTTACTACTGTGAAGGCTAGTTTTTGTTATAAATTGGTCTGGATGCCTTATAAGAACTCCTCCAGTTTTCAGCTAGTGTACCAGTCCACACTTCCTGGATACAGTACAATAGTGGCCAGTGACCCTCATTATACTCTTACATAAACTAAAATACTAATTACACCACTCACTGTATGTACTGCTTACCATTGGGTAACGCTGCAATGAGTAACAAATCAAATGGTTTTCTGTATTAAAAAAAAAAAAAAAAAAAGCATTTACCACACTGGGTGGTAACCTTATGAATATGTGATACCTGGTGATTTATTGCGTTAAGGCGCTCAACCCAGGACTGACCCAGTGTGTGTGTGTGTGTGTGTGTGTGTGTGTGTGTGTGTGTGTGTGTGTGTGTGTGTGTGTGTGTGTGTGTGTGTGTGTGTGTGTGTGTGTGTGTGTGTGTGTTTTTTCCAGGAATGGTTGGAGTTTATTGGTCACATGATGCCAATCAGAGGCAAGTGAGATTGGTCACCGCCTCAAATGTTGGAACTCAGTACTTGCCCCGGCCTTCTACATCCCTGAAGGGACAAGAGAGAAGTGACTGATTTATGAATGGATGACAACAAGAACAACAATAACATACACCCAAGAACACTGTCGTCCGATCTGACGGACCTACGCGCCCTTCAAAACGTGATTTCAAGAGCTTCCACAAAGTGGCGGCACCTGAGTGTTCATGTAGCCTCACTTTTCCTTTGTCTTTCGTCGAGGAAGGGTGAGTTGTTGTTGCTCTTCCGCTCTTAATATGTTTTTTAACCATTTGTACCTGACAGGTCGACAACAGTGATAAGTGTAGTATGGTAAATCGAACCCCTGTATCTGACGACAGTAATAAATGCAAAATTTCGGGAATTACGACGTACAGACATCAGAGCTTGGCTGTAAGCAAAGCTCTGTATGTTTGTAGCTGTGTTCATGATTTGCATGTAGCTATTGTTTGTTGCTATTCATGTAACCATATAGCTATGTTTGTAGCTACATGTATGTATGTAGTTTTGTTTGTAGCTATGTTCATAATTTGTATGTTGCTATGATTGTTTCTATATGGCTATGTATGTAGCCACATAGCTACAATATGTTTGTCGGTGGTACATGAATGTATGTAGTTATCTCTGTAGCTATGTGCATACCTATATATTTATTGAATATAAATGATTTGACATTTTAGAGAAATTTCATGTACACACACTCAAAAAAGTATCGTTACAGAGGGGTTCGATGAGTTTCGTACTGAACAATCCAGCTGTCTCGGTAGGGTTGGAGTAAGGCTGTTATCAAACGTTTCATTCGTGGTGTCAGTTTGTATCGCGCAGAAGGTGTAACGATACTTTTTTGTGAATGTGTGTACGTATTTTGTTTATTACCATATATTGTATATACTGTTTTAATTGCATGTACCACAGCAGGGTATCTTTTGGTTCCAGATAAAATAACGTACACAGTATTTTACATTAATGGCAAAACGTGGCTTCAACTTGCAACAAATTCACGAAGTGATGAAGAGCAACATGACACTGTGGAAGTTGCTTCGTCACATACCTTCCTTTCATTTTCTTTAATTTCTTTCTTTCTTTCTTTCTTTTTTCTCAACAGAGACTTTTTCAAAAGCTTAGTTGTCCTCTTCTTTGCCATATTTCCCACAGAGGTTTCAGTGATGCTATGGACTTCAAATTCGAATGTGTAACTGAACATCCAGTGAAGAATAAACAGTCCAAAGCCCATCACTCTATGTCTAATTTTTTTGTGTGATATTTTTTGAGAATATATATATATATATATATATATATATATATATATATAAATATATATATATATATATATATATATATATATAAAAAAATGACATTTTTAGCTACTTTTTTCAGTACTCTTCTTCCACCCATAAAATTTAAAAATTTAATATTATTTCAGCATTTAATATAAAGTAGGAATGTTTAATATTATAGGAATCAAACTGTTGTTATAAAATAATTACATTTTATATTTTTTATTGATTTTTCTAAATCGGGTCTGTCAGGTCTGGCTACAGTGTTACCGTATTTAGAATGGAAGATAGTGTTCCAGGATTAATGAGTGACAGCTTAAGAAAAAGGTTGAAACAGACAAACACAATAATAAAAACACCGAGAACTCGGCCCCCCAGCTGTAGATGCCTCCGCCAGGCTTTGCACACGGACTCGCCATACTGTACAACCTCCATGACCTTGCTGACCTAATCAGTTCACCCCACCACCACCGTCTTGGCTGGGGGGAGGGACTGAGTCAGATCTCTCCTGATGAAGGTTTGGGGGAGGGGGGTAAGGAACCCATTGGAGCTGGCCAGGTGAAGAAAGAGAAAGACAAAAACTTGGGAGGAGGAAAAAGAAGCGATGAGTTGGGGCAGAGATGGGAAAGCAGATTGCACCTCCGGCAGGTCAACCCTGAAAATCCCGACCGGGGATGGATAATTTGGTCCTATCTAAACCTCTGCCCAGGCCTCCCCTCCCCTCCTCCCAACCCTATCCCTTCCCCCACCACCCCTGCACATCATTGGCTCATATTCTCGTTGGTTAAGGGCACTCCCTACCACCTTCCCCTTGCCTCATTGTTTATACATATTGACATCTAAGCCTTATATGGGTGTAATATGCAAAATACATCATTAGAGTAGAGGTGCTAGTGAGACCCTAAACCAATGAGAATACCACACACACACACAAACACACCGCTCGCTGGCTCAGTGGTAGCGTTCTCGCTTGCCATCTGGTAGACGGGAGTTCGCGCCTCGCTCAGGTTGCGAAAAGTTTCACTGATGAAGTGGGTGGTTACTGTCCCCCTTGAGCAAGGGGACGGGGGTGTGCGTGTGTGAAGGTCACAGCCTTGCCCTTAGATCGGACTATATGAGCTCTCAGCTCCCTCCCGGGAGGGTAAAAGCTGACGATCACGACCATCAAGTGATCCTGACCGACCCGGTGAATTACACACACAAACACACACACACACACACACACACACACACACAAGAGAGAAAGTGAGAGGATTAAGGGAAAGTCGGTGATTCCTGGACTGCTACTCTTGGGATGCTGCATCAGCCCACATCTATAGAGAGGGAGGAAATGTGGAGGGAAGGAGGGAGGTGAGAAGAGAGGATAGTTAAGTCTAGAAAAACAAATTCGACACCATATGACCTCTCAAGGGTTCATGAGATATCGTGCCCACAATGGTTTGTTTAATTGACCCTGTGTGACCTTGATCTTTGACCCCTTGTCCAAGCTCACGTAATCAGTTCATTTTCTCCTCACACTGCATCATTGAAAAAAGTTTGGTGGAAATCCGTAGATGGGTTCAGGAGATATCGCGGCCAGAAAAGTGTTACGGACGCATCCACGCATGCACGGATGTAATCACTTAATGTTTCCTCCACCACAGGTGGGCGGGGGCATAAATATGTAGTGCTAATAAAAATGTCGAATGCAATAAAACTAAGAGAACACGCTGAAGTAATAATCAAATCATCATCATCACAACTGACAAAAATCAGAAACAGGAAAAGGTAATTAGAGAAGCAAGAGAACAGTCAACACAATGATTAACGAATAGGCTCAGACCTCAGGACTGTTATCCTCATTCACGTGAAATTTAAGTTCTCGAATTCGTTGGCTTCACCCCACGAGTATTAGCCTTACAGACTAACCTATGAGCTGCATTAGATAAGCCTCTAGAGTCTGGCGACATATATTTTAGTTAATTCCTGCTAACGAGCCCGAGATTTGTGACGGATTAGGGGTGACCTCTTGTAGTGAAAGGAATAATGAAGCATATAACACCACCTGGTGGGAATGTGTCTCATAAGGTAAATATTACCGCCTCGAAGTAACAAGAATGAAATACAGCCATCAGATCGGAGTAGAGTTTTTTATTTGGGGGGGGGGAGTTTTTCAAGAAGTTTTTATGAAATTTTTTTAGGAACCTTGAAGCGGAAGTGGGAAAAACAGCGGAGTAACAGAAACTGATGGAAGAACGCTAATGACTAGGAGTGAGGTACTGCAGTGATGGGAAAAAAAAATTCTCAACATCATGAGCAAGCAAGACTATGGTATGTAGGTAGATATCAATGACCGTGGGAAATAGCGCCATACGTGTGATTTGTGGTGACAAACTTGGTAACCAGCCATACATCCATTACCCTTTGGCAGGGACCTCAGCCACAAGCGTATGTAGTGAAAGTTTAATTTTAGTGAGAACAAATTTACCCTTTTCGACTGGATAAGAGCCTTTAAGACAGAATACCAATACTGATTTAAGAATGAGAAGGCGTGTTTTGTGGCCTTAACCTGCCTCCTCCCAGTCTGGAAAGCGTAACTGACAAAGAAAGCATCCAACAGACATTACCTCAGAATACATCATGAAGCCATCACTTTACAATTCCAGGTCCCTATGACAGTTCTGAGTGCAAACGGCTGAGGAAATTAAAAGCTGCTCAAAGGTGCTCAAAGTTCAGTTTGTACTCCTGTCAAGGAAGCATGTGACTGAGAATGAAAACATTCCCAAATTCCCCCAGACCACGACACGATACCGTAGATTTGCATTTAGGTTCCTGTCTCAGTTCTAGGTACGGACAGACTGAAGCAATGACTTTGCCTAAAGTTCCGTGGCATCCCGAGGATCAAACTCGGTCTTCCTACTTTTGAGGCAAGTGATTTTCCAGTAACATTCCCCCTCCCCACTGAGAAGTAAAGCTGACTCCCAGCATTATTAATGACGCTACTCTCTTTGTCTTGACTTTGTTTTTAGGCTGGTATCCGTGGAGACTGGGAAGAAAAAGCAGGTTACTGCCTACATATTTCCTGTCTCACAGAAGGCAAACTAGAAGGGAGGGAGTTATGACACGAAATCTCGCTACCCTTAAATGATTCACCTTAAGAAGATCAATAATTATATTAAAAAACGGTAAAAACTAATCCCATGATACTCACTTTGAAGCGTAGGTATTTGTGACTAGCCTACCGTAGTTCAGAACACTGAAAACCTATCTGTGCCACCGGAAACAGTTTACATGGCAGAAAAATCTCCATTCATCTCTAGGGGATTCGTACCGTAGGAGTAAGGGATGACCGTCACCCAGACAAAGCATGTTAGCACTGTATCACCAGGTATAGGCAGACTTCATAATAAATGCTTACAAGACAAATGCTTTCATGACATTAAGCTCACAAGCCATCTGCTGGCAATATTATCAGAGTGGCAAATGCTCAAAACAGCATACTTTTATAAGAAACGTTATTTAATAGGAAATCAGTCACCAGCCAGAAGGAAAGCATTTTTTTAATCAGTCAGTCACTCATCTGCAAATCAGATATTAGTCTAGAGAAAATCAGTGAGTCAATCAGCCAGTAGAAAATAAGTCAACAATCATTAGGAAATCTGTTATATGTCGTTAACTTCGTCGAGCTTTTCGTTCTTTTGCTGTTTATTTCACGAAGTTCAGTAATTATTACTATGGCTGCACGTCCTCTCTACAGCATCTCTTCGCGACTAGCATCATACTCTTGTGTTAATCTTTTGTTACAGATCAATGTGGAAAATGAAGATATGAGTTTTAAGCCTAGTTCAGGTAATAAGAGTATGGTAGAAGATCATTCAGGCATACTTGATTTGATACAATACAACATTTTGGACAACACACAGGCGTCAGTCAGTATGCTGAGAGTTATACCCTTCACTGGGATGACTTGAAGGGTGACCTCCTCCTACCATCACCCCCAAAAGCAGCTAAACTTCACTGGCTATATATTCATTGAATTTTATTCTAGCATATTATTAATCTAGCAAAATATAAACCACTTGTGATCCATTGAAGCTGTTCAGACGTTGGACGGAATGTTTCGTGGCAGTGTCCCACACTTTATATATTCAGTATGATACGAATGATTTCCTTAGTGCTTTCCTGGAGTCCATTTAGTATTTTGGTTTTCTTTTTCGGATACCTGGCCTTCGAAGAAACCCCACAGATAAAAATCCGGTGGGATGAGGTCGGGAAAAAGTGGTGCCATTTAAAACTTTGAAGAGTGATGAGACAATATCCTCTTGGTTTTAGGGCCATTCTTGGGCTAGGTTTGATGTGTAGAGTGTAACTCCATCTTGAGAAACCAAACTCGGTCCGTAGTTAGTTGGTTTAGAGATTCCAGCTCATCCCAGAACTGTTCCAGTACTGTCACGTAATAATTCTTTGTTAACAGTTACTCAGTGCCCTTGCCCATGAAAGAAGCATGGCTCAATTAATCCTATTCCTGCAGACTGCCACCCAAGCCCTAAATTTTATCTGAACCTTTACAGGTTTCTAAGTTCCCTAGAACATATTTATTCTTCAAACTGACCTTGCCGTGGAGGACAAAGTTGGCTTCATCACTCATTCAGAGACTTTTCAGAAATCAGCTCCAGGATTCTGCAGGAGTTTCTGAGCTATGGCATCCCTTTTCTTTTTATATGCAATTGTGAGTTCATTTTTTCTTTCTTTTTTTGTATCATGAACGGATACAACCTAATATCCATCTATGGTAACTTTTCTTAGTGCTTCATGAGGAACACTGAGTATTTATTTTTTTTAATGCAAAGAAGAAGGAACCAAAGGCTAGGGGCCTGCAAACTGCTTCCCCAAAGAAGAAAAAAACAAGAAAACAGAGAGCCAAATTCAAGATCCATTCATTTCGGGATGCCTAGACACACTGTGAAAGAATGGGGATTGTAAGCAGTAGCAAAAACAGACAAAGGGAGACAGTTTCAGAGTTGACCTGTTGCATAAGTGAAGGACTGAGAGTAGCAGTTAACTCTTGCATTAGAGAGCTGGACAGAAAAGGGATGAGAGCTTGTTGCTAGACGGGTGCTACGTGCTCGCCGTAGGGGTGGAGGGATGCAAGCAGACTGTTCAGAGGAGCAGTGACCATTGAGGTAGCGATAGAAAAGAGATAATAATGAAACAGTGCAGCAAAGAGACAGAGGTTGAAGGAAGCCAGTAAGAGGAGGAGACTTAATGAGACGAAAAGCCTTTGACTCGACCCTGTTAAGAAGAGGTGTGTTTGGGGAGCTTCCCCCACACATGAGAGTTGTACTCAACACAGGGGCGAATAAAACCCACGTATAAAGTCAACAACAGTGCAAGGGTAAAGAAGGCACGGAGTCAGCTTAGCACAACCAATCTCTTGGATGTAGAGTTTACAAGAGAGGTAATATGCTCTTTCCAAGATAAATCCCGACAGAATGAAACCCCTAGTATTTTTAAAGATGATGCAGGATTGAGCTGGATATTGTTGAAAATTAGAGGGTGCGCCTGTGGAAGATTTTGTCGGTCTGATAGATGTACGAACTGAGTTTTTGATGCATTAAAAACAAGATTATTTTTACCCCAATCAGAGACATGAGCCAAGTCACACATCAGGTGTGCAACTGCCTCATCCCTTGTCTGCTGAAGCAATTGGTGAGATGGACGCTGCGGAAAGCGAATGCAAAGGTGAAGGATGGAGTCATCAGCTACGAGTGGATGGGGTTAGATGTACAGCTTTGGTCACTGATGAATAAAAGGAAGAGAGTTGGTAACAGGACAGAGCCCCACCACTATCAATAGTTCTAGGAGAAGATAGGTGGTCGTCTATAACAGCAGGAACAGAACGACAAGAAAGGAAGCTAAAGATGAAGGAACAGATAGAAGGATAGAAACCGTAAGAGGGTAGTCTGGAAATTAAAGATTTATCCCAGACTCGATCGAAAGCCATTGAGATTGTCAATGGCAATGGCAAAGCTTTTGCCAAAGTCCCGAAAGGAGGATGACCAGGAGTCTGAAAGGTAGGTGAGCAGATCACCAGTGCAGCGTCTCCGGCAGAACCCATACTGACGATCAGAAAGAAAGTTGTGATGGGAAAGACGCTTTTTTTTTCTTGTTAAGAATTGGCTCGAAAACTTTTGAAATACAGGATGTTAAAGCAATTGGGCGATAGTTAGAGGACCTGAAATGGTCACCTTTCTTTGGGACTGGCTGAATGAGAGGAAGCTTTATCGTCAAATGGAGGGTTATGGGTTCATTTCAATCGATTCTCAGTCAGTACGATTCCGTCTTTTAGGAATCGTTTTTCCTACCGACAGACGATTTTATGAAGTTCAGGTAAGAACTATTGTTGTGAAGGGGATTAGAAAGTATTCATCCTTACACTGCGACAATTATTATCATGGATGAACAAATTCGTCGGGCAGTACCAATAATGAAATAAAAATTATCTAAACCATTTATAAACATCTTTGGTCAGAGGGTGTATATTTTTCTGTTACCAGATGATTTTACTTAACCCGCCACGTCCCACTGACGTATATATACGTCCAAACATTTTGTCATTGTCAGTCCCGTTGACGTATATAAACGTGCATCAATTGCAAGGTCCCAAATTTGCACAATTTTCAATATTCATGCGTGATTTTTTATATGTATACACGGGACACCTTCCTCTACAAGATGCCAGGCAGGGACAATGCCTTACCCTGCATGACCTCCCCCCCACCTGCACGCCATTGTCTCGGCAATTCACCTGTTACTAGTGACCTGGCCAGTAATGACAAGTGGTGCCATGGTACGAAATTCAGGGCCAGAGTGATTCCCCAATCAATGACAATGTGGAGGACAAAGTTTACGTAGCATTAGAGGAAGAAACAATCAGAAATGATGATCAGGTAATGTTGCCAAAAAAGGTCAGGTATGTTGATGTGTTTGGTGAGTGAAACAATGCTTATATTGCCTATATTACTGTGTGAAAACCAATATACTCTCGTACTACATATAAATTCGTACCAAATAAAAAAATAAATACCGGTTATGAGTGGTGTGGAATAGTTACCTTCCCACAGAACTCGTTCTCTTTCGAGCCAGCCTGATGGAAAACTCAGTAAGGTAAGGAGAACTGCTACCTGTATTGAGTATTTTAAACCTCAAGTGAGCGATTTCTCTATGAATTTTCGATGTTTCTCACCAAAAGCAGAGGTTTGAGCCAAAATAATTTTTTTCCAAAATTGGTCGGGATTGGGGGGAGTCAGTGGTGGAAAATCGGTCGGGACGTGGCGGGTTAACCTAATGGAGATTTCCATCTGGAGAAGGTAGATATACCCTTTGCTAAACCCTACGGTACCCGAGCGCTCTCCCACACTGAATAAAATTGTCTAAGAAAAAAGTCCCTCATCTCATCCTCTGGGTCTCAGAAAACACCTATATGTAAGGCCATAGTTTTACCCACAAAAATTAAATTTTGGACAGTGGTAGACCTCTATCTGGATCAGGTTTTAGGCAGGGTTTGTATAGGGTGACCCCCTCCCTTTCCCCCAGAAACAGCAGTTCAGAATTTGTTTGTGAGCCACACTGCAAATGTTTTTGCCCCAACTTTTATTTCATGACATTGGAACCCCTAGAGAGTGAAAATACACACACACACACACACACACACACACACACACACACACACACACACACACACACCGCTCGCTGGTGCAGTGGTAACGTTCCCGCTTGCCAACTGGTGGACGGGAGTTCGCGCCTCGCTCAGGTTGCGAAAAGTTTCACTGACGAAGTGGGTGGTTACTGTCCCCCTTGAGCAAGGGGACGGGGGTGTGCATGTGTGAAGGTCACAGCCTTGCCCTTAGATCAGACTATATAAGCTCTCAGCTCCCTTCCGGGAGGGTAAAAGCTGATCATCACGACCATCAAGTGATCCTGACCGACCCGGTGAATTACTAAAACCTGCAGCACAATATCTTCTATGAAGAACATTACTTCATCCGTGGATCATATGTGTCAGACAAAGACTCTCTCTGTACGTAGTGCGATGCAGCCAAGGCAACCAATAAAGCCAGCACCAATGCTTGGATTGCTAAATAAAGGATTTATGAGGCCAGCTGACCCGCAACAATCAGCCAGGTGATCGTCCACCTCTTTCAGGAAGGCCCAAGATGCGAATAGCCACTTAGTAAGACAGTTCTTGTTGAGAGGTGTAACTGATATTAGTTTTCATTACCTGAAGATCCGTTCAACTAGTATCCGGCATTTTTTATTTCATGCTTAGTGTACACGTTACAAACGTTTTCTTTTTCATTTACGTGACTATTCCGTCTTCTTGCTTGCTTCTTGATACATCTAAATTCACGTCACACCACCATCTCTTTTTCAAGGTAACTACTTTCTTCTTTCACGTCATAACTACTATTTTTCTTCACATCACAGCAATCTACTTTATTTTTTGCTTTAGCGTTGTAGATCATCACATCATGACTTTCTTCAACATAACTGGTTTCTTTTTCTTTTTCTCATTATTACTTATCACGTCTTAAGGTTGGGTTGAAACAGGGATGTGTCATGTCTCCATGGTTGTTCAATCTGTATAAGGATGGGGTAATAAAAGAGATACAAGCTAGGGCAGTGGATGTTGGAGTGGCCTTAATGAGAAAAGGTAGTGTTTGGAAACTCCCTGTTCCGTTGTTTGCAGATGATACTGTGTTGTTAATGAAGACGAAGGGGAACTGCAAGGCTTGGTGGATGAGTTTGGGAGAGTGTGTGAGAAATGGAATTTAAAGGTGAATGTAGGGAAGAGTAAAGTGATGGTCTTCGAGAGAGGTGAAGTTAGTGAATGTACAGTGAGATTTGACGATAAAGAAATGGAAAATGTGAGTACGTTTAAGTGCTTGGGTAGTGTGATGAGTAAGGATGGAAGTTTGGAGGGTGAAGTACTTGAAAGGATACAACAAGGAAGAAAGGTTGCTGGTTCCTTGATGGCAGTGACAAGAAACAGGGAAGTGAGCATGGTAGTGAAAAAGTTATTACATGACAGTATTGTGATACCAACTCTGACGTATGGAAGTGAAGCTTGGACGTTGTTAGAGGGACACGAGTCAAGAGTGGGAGCAGTGAAAATAAGGTATCTGAGAGGAGCCTGTGGAGTCACATGGAGAGACAGACTGACAAATGAGGATGTGAAGGAGAGTTGTGGTGTGGATGTGGATGTGATAGGAAGCATTAGGAGAAACACAATGAGGTGGTTTGGCCATGTGGAGAGGATAGACAGTGAGAGACTGACGAAGAGAGTGTATGTGAGTGAGGTGGAGGGGGAGAGAGGGAGGGGAAGGCCAAGGATGAGATGGAAGGATGGAGTGGAGAGGTATATGAGAGAGGGGGGTATGAACTGGGAGCAGGGCAGTGAAATGGCGAGGGACAGGGTGACGTGTAGGCGATTTGTTTGTGGCCACCCCGTATAAGGGATTAAGGCGTCTGGCAACAGACAGATAGACAGACTAAGAAAACAAATTCCCCTATGATTACCACATACTTCTTTTTCCCCTTTTCCTTTGGACAGAGGAGTAATTATATCTGACTTCCTATCCTCAGGGTCTCCACCTTCCTCCCAGGCTTCTTTTTCTCACATCAAAACTGGTTTCTGTTTGTTTAAGCTGGACAACGATCCCCTGACTGGAGAATAGGGTTATATTAATCCATTCACTTTGATGATGTACTTTTTATTTTCTCTATGCTACATTTAGACCCTGTATTGAGCTTAGAGGAAGTGCTTAGATATGGAGAAGTGAAATATGGGCTTCAATAACCTCTCCAGCATGTGAGAACTTTCGCACTCCATTGGTTTATCATTCAATCTTTTTCTACATCATCAAGAGCGTGGCGGCCCAGGGTTAGGCTACTCGGTCCTGACATTTAAGGCGTGGGTGACCAGCCTCACTGGCCCCTCAGTGTAGGATGAGTTATCTTTAAATCTTTTCACCTATATGAAAATTTGTATTATTTGTATGTCTTTTTACCTATATTACATCTAATATTATGTTTATAGCCTTTCACCTGTATGATGATTTATATTATCTTCATGCTCTTCCACCTATATAATGACTAAATCTATCATTATGTTGCTTCACCTGTATGATGACTTTTCTTTATGTCCTTTCGCCTGTATGATGACTAATATTATCTTTATGCCCTTTCACCTGTATGATGCCTAATATTATTTCTATGTACTTTCACCTGTATGATGGCTTATCATTATGTCCTTTCATTTGCATAATGACTTATTTTTGTTCTTTCACTTGCATGATGACTTATATTATCTTTATGTCCTTTCACCTGTATGATGACTATTATCATTATCTCTATGTGCTTTCACCTGTATGATGACTAATATCATCTTTATGCCCTTTCACCTGTGCAATAACTAACATTATTTTTATACCCTGTCATCTATCTGATGACTTATCTTTAAATCTTTTCACCTATATGAAAATTTGTATTATCTTTATGTCCTTTTACCTATATTACTACTAATATTATGTTTATATCCTTTCACCTGTATGATGATTTATATTATCTTTATACTCTTTCACCTATATAATGACTAAATCTATCTTTATGTTGCTTCACCTGTATGATGACTTTTCTTTATGTCCTTTCGCCTGTATGATGACTAATATTATCTTTATGCCCTTTCACCTGTATGATTAATATTATCTTTATGCCCTTTCACCTGTATGATACCTAATATTATTTCTATGTACGTTCACCTGTATGATGGCGTATCATTATGTCCTTTCACCTGCATAATGACTTATTTTTGTTCTTTCACTTGCATGATGACTAATATTATCTTTATGTCCTTTCACCTGTATGATGACTATTATTATTATCTTTATGTCCTTTCACCTGTATGATGACTATTATCATTATCTCTATGTGCTTTCACCTGTATGATGACTAATATCATCTTTATGCCCTTTCACCCGTGCAATAACTAACATTATTTTTATACCCTATCATCTATCTGATGACTTATCTTTATGTCCTCTAACCTGTATGATGACTTCTGTTATCTTTATGTCCTTTCAGACGCATGATACTTATATTACTTTCGTGTCCTTTCACCTGCATTATGACTTATCTTTATGTCCATGCACCTGCATGATGACTGATCTTTATGTCCTTTCACCTGCATGATGGCTTATAGTTACGTCCTTTCACCTGCACGATGATTTACATTATCACTGTGCCCTTTCCCTACATGATGAGTTATATTATCCTTGTATCCTTTCTCTCTAAAATGATTTATATTACCTTTTTGACGAACGATGACTTATATTATCTTAATGGTGTATGATGACTTACATTATCTTTATGTCCTTTCACCGACGCAAGATTTTATTCAGGGGGACATTAGTTTCTACATGAGCGGTTCATCTTTCGTCACTTCTCTCTGTTTGACTTGGCTGTTTCTCCCACCCCATAGTTTCTCTCTCTCTCTCTCAAAAAAAAAAAAAAGCCTCTTCAGTACGATACCGTCTATTTGCACTCGCACACGATGGAAGTACGGCGGGTGTCATAAAATTATGTGATGTGTGTGTGTGTGTGTGTGTGTGTGTGTGTGTGTGTGTGTGTGTGTGTGTGTGTGTGTGTGTGTGTGTGTGTGTGTGTGTGTGTGTGTGTGTGTGTGTGTGTGTGTAAATACAATTTTCATTCATTATTAACCAGACCTGGTTTAAGTGTTGAGGGTTAGCTAAATGTCTGTCCTGTTGTGTTTGCGAACCATAGGCCAAAGTCTGGGTTAAACTGCAAGGTCAAGATTTGAGCAAGTAAAGTCAATACAGACAGTTTTTATCTGACAAACCAAAATTGGAGGAAGGGTTGAAGGTAAGACAAGGAAGAACTGGCCTGATTATGAAAACATAATTCTTGTAATTCTTGCCTTTCCCAGAGAGTTTTTATTCAGAATAAAAGATACCCCTTGGCCCCCAACCCAAATAGTAGAGGGACGATGAAAATGCTACATCATAACTATAGAGCAATATGTTTCTCTTGAACTATACAAAATAATCTTTAGATAAAAAAGAAAAGCCCTCACTATACTAAAGTAATCATAAAGGATATACGACGTATTTTACATTTAATTCTCAATGCTGCCAGACATCATTATACAGCCCACAAGAACAACCAAGTACCGATGGGGTTGATTTATACTCTATTTTAACCTTTCAAGTCTGAAATCTCCCATGAGGTCAATAAAATCGTCCGTAGACAGCAAAAATAAAAGAGGAAAGACGCCATTGTGCCAAACACGTTAATATGGGACCTTCCTCTCACGATAAACTCAATTACAACTTGACTTATGTCTTGGGATCATATTCTCGTAAGCTTAGAAGGTTTTGTGGCAGTTCTTCCTCAACGATCTATTTTAGCAAACCATAAGTAAATGTTCACTCATATGTTAGTTAAATCTTTCTAATATAGAGAAAACTTGCATAAATAACGTACAGCGGAATATTAACCACTTGAATGTAGAAATAAAGTGGTATGAAACAGGTGCGACATCCTACGAGTTTCTGGGAATCTTGGTAGTGGGGTCGTATTCCCTTGACTTAGACTTCCTTAGCACTTCTCCCTAACCATTTTTTTTTTTTTTTACATATGGCCGGTTTACATTTTCTTCTATTCATTTAATCAAAAACTATCGATGATAAGGAAGTATGGAAAGTGGATCAAGCAATATTAATGTGCAAGATAAACCGCTAACGAAGTGTTGTTAGAAAGCCTCATTAACCAACAAGTATACGAACCGATGGAGATATATCCTCCAGGGGTTAGGAAGCTCTCTAGGAGCTCTCCTTCACAAGTTTACTTCGGCATTCAGCTATTAAATATTTTCCTTTATGCAATGTATTTCTGACAACATAATACATTAACAGCATAGGGCACACGAGAATTGTAATGCGCCATATGAAGAAATGAACAGGCAAAGATAAGGTGCTCCAAAAATTTTTTACCCAGCGAGAATACAGGTATGCTCCTTGCTTACTTCATCACTAAAGGAATTCATAGTTCCTTAAACCTCTTCAGGCCTATCACGTTTTTTATGCTGTATATTTACTATCTTCATACTATTTTTATTCCACTTAGGGTGAGACAAATTGTGAAGGGGTTAAAGAAGACTGTTTCTAAAACCGTCACTAAAAATTCTCTCTCCAAAGATTAATACAATCGCCAGGAGTAGCAAAAGCATAACATATCATACGTCATCGTGCTGAAAGGGTTACCCCCTTCCATAAGATGGATTCATTTAATTCTTCCAGCCCCCTAACTATTATATTCAGCTATGGGACAACTTCTCTGAGCGAGAAAATCAGATGCACTTTCCATTAATCTGCTCAGTACAATGACTTTTACACCGTCAATTTTATTACCGACGTAGACATACGATCTTATCCAGTGTTGGACACTATATATAAACTGGAGTGGTTACCAATTAGCATTCATTATCTTGTTTGATATTCCTAAATCCAGTAAATTCATTCTGAGGTAGCAAGAACAAAAAAAAAAAAAAGTGCCATCTTAATGAAGAGTTAAACTCCTCAGGATGCTGCATCTTTTTATAACTAATCTTTTACCGTTAGAATATTAAATTCAGTTAACGGGAAGCCACTCGTACTGACAGTGTTGAAATGTGAAATTCTCTCTCTGTCATACAATGAATGAACCTTATCTAATACATAAAGATTCCTAAAGACTTACAAGAACTGCAGCTCACTCATTACGAGAATATTATTTCTTGCAGCATATTCTCTATTGTGGCGGAGTAGAGAAGTTGTGGAGGCGTGAGAAATGACTCTCTCTCTCTCTCTCTTGTGTCAAGGTGTGTAGTTGGCCTGACAGCTGGCGAGTTAAGGGAGCTGTTTATTTACTTGGCGGAGTAACAGATGGGAAGGTGCTGAGGTGTGTGTGTGTGTGTGTGTGTGTGTGTGTGTGTGTGTGTGTGTGTGTGTGTGTGTGTGTGTGTGTGTGTGTGTGTGTGTGTGTGTGTGTGTGTGTGTGTGTGTGTGTGTGTGTGTGTGTGTGTGTGTGTGTGTGTGTGTGTGTGTGTGTGTGTGTGTGTGTGTGTGTGTGCTACTGAGGTTGGCGGGTACAAACAAGTATGTGGGTTAAAGGGGTTGGGACATAGCTGAGGCTAGGTACGATACTGGATATGGTAGGGATTGAACGTGAAGAGATGTGAAGGATCTAATGAGATGATGAAGGGATGATGGAAGAAAGGGCAAAGATTAGAAATAGTGATTATGCATGGATGAAAATGAACGAAGGTGATGGAGGAATGGAGATAAATGACGAAGATGGAGAAGCAAGAGAGACAAGACAGGAACACAGAATAAAAATTAGGTGGAATGATGATGAAGGAGGAGCAAGAGGAAACGAGAAAAAATTAAGGAGTGTAATGTAAGGTGAAAGAGAAAATCAGACAAAGTGGGAGACTGCCGAAGAATAAAAGGTCTTTTTTTTTTTTTTTTTTTTTTACTGAGGAATGAATTTAAATGCAGTAAAAGATGAAGGCAATGTAGAGGGGGGGAAAATATGAATGAAAATAAGGGGAAAGGAAGGACGTGGAGAAGGAGATTATGCGAAGGTCAGATGGAATGATGGAAGTGGAGAGAGAGAGAGAGAGAGAGAGAGAGAGAGAGACCACAAGTACAGGCAAAGACTAATAATATTACTGATTATGATGATGCAGATTCGTCCACCTTCGCCTGAATGTGAACAGTGTTGAAGAGAGTGAGACTGATGAAAGAGTGGAACAGTAGAACAGATAAACCAATTATCATCTCAAAAATGAAATTCCTTCATAGGCTTCACAACAAAATCTCCCTAGTATGAAGCACAACAGCACTGGTATAGACGTGGTCTCTATCGAAATAAAGAAAAAAAAATCATTTCCCCTAATAAAAGAGTAGTAAACCCATTAGCAATAGCTGCAGTAGCTCATTAATTACCAAAAGTCCTCTCACAATCGGCTCACAAAAAGCAACTCTGTCATTATTAAGTGATAAAAAGACAGCGCTCACTACGACTCTAATTATAGCCATTAACAAACATAATTACAGCACTGGATGACGTTTTCACTGTTTTTTTTAGTGTGTCTGAGTCCTGAAATAGACTTGGAAGAGTCAGCGGTCTTTTTACGTGCCACACACCTCCACGTCACCAGTCGGCGCTAACATCCTCCACTCAAACATGTCAGTGCTGTCATCTTGAGAACCAGTATGACAGTATTAGCCAAGGTGATTATGTGACACCTCGGTAGGTCCTACGGAACATCGGTAAAGTCTGTTTTAAATGAAATTCAAACCATCAGACTGTTCCGTGCCTCAGTTTTGGAAAGACCTTGCGTCTTTTCGGACGGCAGTCAACTTCTCTAACCACTCGTCCATTGTCTCTCATGTTGTGACAGCACCACGTAGCACCACCGCCTCTCACCTTAGTCTGATTTACCTGCAATACGTCGCCTCTTATTCAGATCAGTCTTCCAACATACACTGTAACAACTTAACACTTGACGTAGTGTTTGAATATGATAAAACTTTGAACTCTGGCAAATGTTTTTAACAAAACTTTGCACACACAACCAAGGAGGTTTCAGCACTTAACTTTTCGAGTTTGATCCAGACTGATGTTCTCTGAGAAGGTTCTTTGGCCGCCACCTGCGACGTCTTTGTTCATGAAATGTAGTCCCAAAGGGTGTAGATTTAGCCAACACATACGCAAGCTAAATCGGGCCCTAGTAGAGCAAGAGCTGACGTTAGAGCAGAGAGTGAACAGAGATTGTCATTTCTGTCCTCTTGAATCAGAGGAAGTCCTTTATATTCTATTCTTGCTACCACCAGGCGATATATATATATATACCGTAATTTTTTCTATCTAGGAAGGACCTCTAGTAGTGACATGATCAATAAAAATTATTTAACTCCTTAAGTTCCAAACGTCTCTTCCAGAGTGAATAAAAGTCCTGAAAAAGCCCAGATTTTGCCTGAAAGACGTCATCAGACCGAAGAAGTTATCTGTATATCTTAATTTTATTCTGGTTTCAGCAAATACTCTTCCACATTCTCTCAGTTCTGTATGACCACAACTTTTCATGTTGTTCTTGCCGCTTCCAGGCGAATTTATTCTTATGATATACTTTTTGCGTTGGAGGGGTTAGATATAACCTCCACTATCTCTTCACTTAAACAAAAAATCCCTCTATCTGAATAAAATTGTCCGGATGGAATTTACTACGTCATTGAAAAGGCTGGCCTGATTCGCTTCTAATCATATGCTCTTTTATTTTATCCTGTTCAGCAAAATGCCTCTATCCAAATCAGTCAGTCAGTAGACAATCTTTGGTCTTACTGTGGATCAACACCAGTCCTTCATTCCATCCTAATCTATCTTCTTGCTAACAGGGTACCCTGCCACAGCATATTACCTTTAATGGAAGCCACTGTCTTTTCACTTCTCCTTCTAACTTACCGTCCTTCATTTCATCCCAATAATAATTCAGCAGCATGTAGACAGAACCATTCTAGCCACACCTGTCACCTATATTATGCTTCCTGAACAGCGAGAAACCAGGCTGACTGTATAGGTGGTTATTTTTGTTGTCACTGTCATCTCACTGTGTGGCCCAGTTATGGTGCCGACTGTATTCTGTGTGTGTTATTCCTGAAAACGCCAACTTTAGCGAAACGACGAACAAACTGGGCCCCTGTTCTGACTTTGGTGGTTCTCTCTCTCTAAACTGTCATAGCTTACGCTGGATTATTCATTCATCTGTAATCATTCATTCCATGCCAGTCCACCTTGCAGTATAGGCAAGAGAATGTCTTTCCACTTGTATCCTGGCTCAAATGCTACTCTCCATTCTAAGTCAGTTTTGTATATTTGTCCATCCTGTGCCAGACGACTAAGTCCTGTGCATCCACGGTGATGGCGACAAAATTGCCTTCAGATTACTGTCATAAATCATCTTTAGCTATCTATTGCCAGACGCCTTAATCCCGTAAGAGGTGGCCATAAAAAAATTGCCTCCATGTCGCCCTGTCCCCCGCCATTTCACTGCCCTGCTCCCCTCTCACACCCCTCTCTCTCGTATACCTCTCCACTCCAACCCTCCATCTCATCCTTGGCCTCCCCTTCCCCCTCCCTCTTTACTCACCCCGGCCAATTCAAGTTCCCTTCCTTCATACTCTCTTCCACTTCATCCTCTTACCTCTTTCTCCATCATTGTCTTCTCATCCTCTCATTAATTTTTCAACTATGTGTTTCTTCCTTTGCTTTTCTCTTTATCTGGGGTTCTTATGTTCAAACTGCCAATGTACAATGCTTCAGCCCCTCCTGCCAGAGGCCTTTTTTTTATTATTATGTTATAGGGCAGGTCTCATCATATCAGTCATTTGAAGAGGCTTCCTGAAAAAGTCTGAAAAATACTTTTCGGAGACATCATGGATACAAGATATGTCACCGTAGTGAAGAGGCTGACTAATCAACATCACTTGCTTTCACCTGTCTTTGTCTCCAGCACATGCTCTTTGAACCCTTGCATTACATTCGAGGTCAATTTCGCATCACTTCATGATTCATTACTTACAGTTCAAATATTTTACTGAACTCTCTTTGAGAGAGAGAGAGAGAGAGAGAGAGAGAGAGAGAGAGAGAGAGAGAGAGAGAAATATCATGTAAACTTCCATTACCTACATCTGCCATCCCTTGTGTATCCACTTCCCGCTCCATTTCCTATCACAGCTGACCTACCACTGCAACAGTACAGTGCTCAGTCGGTAAAATAAGATATCGTTATCCATAGCATTAACGGAATTCAAGCCAAATGATGCTTCTCCACGTGTGTCTAAGTATGTAATAATTCAGATAAATTCGAAAAAGCTTATGCGATAATCAGTGAAAGAAGACGAAGGTAAATGCATAGGATTACCGACTCTCGACCACAAGAGGGCCATGAAGGCAGACCATCATTTTTTTTTTTTTTCCCGCTTACTCAGTCTTCCTCATGTATACACCAAGTAGTTTTCGGTTTACACCCAAGTCCACAATTGTACAAATGGATCAACATCGATAAAGGGGAAACAAAGTTTGTCCAAAAGTCTATTCGGTCCGAAACTCTGAATCGGGGTCCTTCCAGTTGCCATTTATATGTGCCAACCATTAAACCACCTACATCATTTTCATTGAAATAGAAAGGGAAATATTGTAATCTTACTTACTGAAAGAAAATAGGAAAAACAACGCTTCATAATTCATCATCTTATATATAAAATCCGATTACACTATAAAGTACAGTTCTGTCATTAACCCACTGGCTGTGTCATACCTACATCACATTCTTTTCTCGGCTAACCAAAGATGGTGTATTATGTTCATGAAAAACTAGCACCACAAATCACTAAAGCGATCACGAATAACTCTTTGACTTAAAAAATTCCAATTAATTTTACTTCAACATAAGACGGACGACTGAATTCAGGATAAGGAAAACTTACTGCAGTCACAGGGATAAATTACCATCGCCTACAAGAACATAGGATGAGAGGATAAATGCAGGAGGCCAGTTAACCCATGCTAGGCAGCTCCTGTAAGAGTGTAATTAACTACAGTACTAGAAGAAGACAGGTATAACAAAGAAGAAGGCTCTCCCCCTTCCCCACCAAGCCATCCAGCCGAACCCAGTAGGAAAAAGTGTGTGTGTGTGTGTGTGTGTGTGTGTGTGTGTGTGTGTGTGTGTGTGTGTGTGTGTGTGTGTGTGAGAGAGAGAGAGAGAGAGAGAGAGAGAGAGAGAGAGAGAGAGACAGACAGACAGACAGACAGACAGACAGAAACAGACAGACAGAGACAGATAGAGAGAACAAGCACTACGGAAAAACTGATACAACTCAATATTCTCTCTGCCTTCATCTTACTTCTTCCTTCTGCCAATTCAAATACTGGCGCTCTCTCCATCACACACACACACACACACACACACACACACACACACACACACACACACACACACACACACACACACACACAGAGTGATCAAAGTCAGCCATTGAAGGAGGGAGGAGTGGCTTCGTGGCAGTGGTCTGTACAGATCCAGAAGCCCCCGTCCCTGTGGAGTCGCTCACATCTAGGCTCTATCAGGAATCATTTTAATACTTTACCTCCGTTTTTCTGATTCTAAGATACGAGTATTAATTTATAATAATATATACAGTTTCGAGCCTCCAGATAAGTTTCAGGTGTCATTAACTTCCTTCAGCCCTTAGGCATAATTTTGTAAGTATTTAGTTACCTAGTTTCCATAAATATTAAACTCTTCATATAGAGATTCCAGGTTTATGAAGTCGAATATATGAACAAACATCGCTGCACCACTTTGTGGGAAATTTAAAGCCTGCCTGTAAGCGCCAAATTGAGAGGCCCTGTACATTTAACGCTGGGACTGCAACCCTGAAGTTTGATTTTTTACTTCAGCTAACGTCAGATTGTTTTATTCATCTCAGAAAAATGTATTGCTGGTAAACCGTTCCAAAACTGCCTAACTTAACTTTTGAGTTAGGAACTAAGTACCCTGCATTTTACTTCAGCGTTCACCGAACAGGAACTTTCAGTTCAAAGTTATTTTATTTTCGATAAGAAAAAAATCGTGAATTCAATTTAATTTTCGTTGCTACTCAGGATGCCTTACTCACTACAAATCAAATTAAGTTCTCTGACTACACAACAAGATAGGCACATCACTCACATCACTCTGCACACCTTTCAAAACATAGGCCTACTCTTGACACACACTATACCAGTACACAGACCATTTCATGTTATTAAATACACCTCGCGATTGATTTACAAAACGCATCAAACACACCTACTCCACTCACTTCACTCTCTCTCTCTCTCTCTCTCTACATATAAATATAACCTATATCATAGAGCGCCTGACTCGAGACTGAAGAGTCAAGAGTTTGCGCCCAGCCAGGGTAGCTGCTCTGTTTGGAGGGGTAGCACCCTCCTGTCACCTAGCGATTTTCTGTAGCAGCCGTGGCTCACTGGGTTAGAGTGCTCCGGTCTGGCCGAAGGGTTGAAGGTTCGAGTCCACCCAAGGGTCATTGGTAGAAATCAGGAAGGGGCATCCGGTCATATGTACTGTATGTATATACTGTATATATTGGTACGTCCCCATCCCACACTGCCACAGGCTCCAACAGCAGTAGTACAGTACAAGAGGGACACTGCTCAGTGAGTTGTTCTTCCTATGGTCAGCCTTTAGGTGTAGAGTACAAAGGATCAGCTCAGGCGTCGTAAATAAACACTGGCTTCTTAAGTTCACTGTCTTTAACTTTTTTTTTTTTTTTCCAAATAATTATACTTAATGCTTTCCAACATCACTTCACTAGTCTCACAAGCATTGGAGGTATACAAACTTTACTAACTGCAGTTACACTTAACGCTTGACGACACCACTATTTTCACAAGTTCCGATGATATACAAACTTCAATAACTCTTCACTATTTGCCAACAACACTTCAATGTTTTCACAAGTACCGAAAATCTACAAACTACACTGACACTCAAAATGAACTGAAAGCCGACTGAACTTGCTCTAGTTCGTTCATTTGTGTGAAGATTCCCTGCACCTATAGTGCAGGCCTGGCCATACATTAGCCCGGTCAGTAGGATATGGGCTGATTAAAAAAAACAGCAAGGGGGGAAGACGGGGCCTGGGGATTGCCCAGCACACACGTCCTGTCTTCTGGCTGGGTTTGTGGTGTGTGTGTGTTGCTCTAGTGTCTCTTCCCCATCATTATATAAGCTTGCATTACCCTAGAATCTTCTACAATCTACGAGAACAACAGTTGCCAACTCAAAGGTAAACAAATCATGCCAGAGTTTTCTTACATTACATAGCACTATACTGTAGGCTAAATCACTTACCATACGAACATAAATTAAATTACATAATTTAACAAGCAGTCACATAAAACATTATAAAGAAAAAGAGCAGAAAAATTAATGCATAGTTTACGAAATAACTACGTTCACAATAGCAGGCTAACTGGCAACTCTGACTCGTAACGGTAAAATACCAGGAACATCAAGAAACGTCCACACTTCCTTACTGGCAAATCCTGCTACTTAACAATAGAGAGAGAGAGAGAGAGAGAGAGAGAGAGAGAGAGAGAGGTGCGTGTGTGTGTATGTGCGTAGCCCCACCTCTGTTCCCGTGCCTGTTTATGAATTGGCAGAGAGAGAGAGAGAGAGAGAGAGAGAGAGAGAGAGAGAGGGCGTGGGGAAAAGAGAGATTTAAATAGAAAGGGAGAAACAAGAGATCAGGAAAGACTGGTCGGGCTTGATACAGAGAGAGAGAGAGAGATGTTATGAAGTAATGATAGAGAGATGATTGAGGCGAGAGGTAGGTTAAGCTGAGAGGGAGGGAGAGTGGGTGGGAGGAGATACAGACACGACGACTCAGAGGGAGGAGAAGGGGAACACAGAGGCAGGAAGGAAGGTGTGGGCAGACGTCGTGTGGGTCTTGGCTGCGGTGCTCATCTCCACAACTTAATGCCTTTGAGCCTGTGACGGACTTTTCACTGAGGATCTTGGGATACAAGGCCACTGCATCATTGAGATACCCACAGTTACCTTCTACTAAATGTTTACCAACCCGTGCAGGCTAGACGGACACCTGACTCTAGTCACGCCAGCTGCCCGCACCAGGATTCGAACCCTTGTCGCTAGCTAGTCGGCAGCTTCATACAGTCAACGACGCTGACCACTTTACCACCGCGGCGGTTGGAAGAGACAGAGGGTGCAGAAGAAAGAGGAGGAGCAGGGAGAAAGATACAGTCAGAAGGGGAGGGGACTAGGAGAGCCGGGACGTAAATAGAAGCCAGGGATGTCACAGAGAGAGAGAGAGAGAGAGAGAGAGATGGCGGGGGGGGGGGAGTGAGAAGAGGGTGAGGGAGCCAGAGATATGAGGGTACGGGGAAGACAAGATGTGAGGGTATGGGGTGGTGGAGGTTCAGTGGCGCTGATCCAAGCTACCACCCTCTGCCCCCTAACCCCCGCCACCACTTGTCGTAATTGCACCGCCACATCACCTGATTTCCCACGTGCTGCCTCCGCCACCACCACCACCACCACATCCCACCACCACCATCACCATATCCCAATAATTCACTACTACTGCCACCACATCCAACAACTTCACCCCCCACATCACTTCCCACCAACCCACCACCGCCACACCCCATCAACTCACGACCACCACATCCCACCGGCCCACCACCACCACTACATCACACCAACTCACCACCGCCACGACCATCATTACCGACCAACCCATCACCACCTTCTCCGCATCCCACCAGTTCACCACCACCGCATCCCGTCAAGTCGCTATTTCACCACCACCATCACCACAATCCATTACTATAGTCGCGGCGCGCGACTCTGAAGTTGTCGTTATCGTACTCTGGCAACCTACCATTCAAAAGTGCGTCCGATTTCGTATCATATTATACACTAATCTTATTATTATGCATGAATATATTATACACGAATATTATTATGCACGAACATATTATACACGAATCACATGCGTCTCATATTATACACGAAATCGGACGCACTGCTTAGGGGTAGGTTGTCATGGTACGATAATAACAACCTCAGAGTCGCGCGCCGCGGCTATACCACCGTCATCACAACACCTCATTCACATCCTATTCCACGTTTGTCTTCATACTTTAAGCATAGTCCACTAAACGTAGCTTTAGTACATCCCAGTCACTAATTCTTCGGAATGTAAGGCGGTAGGTGGTGGCAATCATCCACTCACTTGATGTAGTGCAGCCTACTTTTTCCTTCACCTTTATCTCACTTTTTCTGTGTCTGCCCCCTCGCTTGCTATTTCTCCCATCTTTCCTGTCACTTTTTATTACTCCTCTTTCCTTTTCAGGTGGCTTTACATTGAGTGACAGCCCAAATAGTTTCCTATAAGCCAGGAAATCATTTACATTGCTGGGTGGCAAGCATACCACCAACCCATACATGTTCCCTACGTGTCAGCGAGTGGGTTGGCGGAGGATTAGTGCCCCTCCCCGTAAAATAACTAACTCAAAGATAAACGGCCACTTCTTACGGAATATAGTATCTGACTATAGACAGATAGATATTTTAATGCATCTTAGTCAGCACACCTTTTCTGCATCACAGTCAGAAAAGCTTTAGCACATCCCAGTAAGAGTTGTTCGTTCGTTTAACCCTAGATAGGTAATGTGGGGTCTCAGAGACCCCAGTCCCCGAAATTTAATTTTAAAAAATATGAGCATAAGGTCTACAGATCTGTCCGTCTCATTACCTTCCTGCCTAGTGATGCTCTTCATGGGGATGATGGGGTCATAGCTGTACCTGGCTCTGATTTTGCTCTATAGAGCCTTTGAGGTATGTTAGACCCCAGATTACCTATAATGTAACCCCAGTTGAGCCCTCTTGTGATTTTTTTATTTCAGTTTGCTGTCTTTCTCCTTTTTTATACAGAAGGTCCCAACATCGGTCTACTGCAGACCACCCAAGGAATCATGATATTACTTTTCAATTTTGCAAGATTTAATTTTAAAATTTTTATACCTAAAATTTAACCATTTTTGTATAAACTTTAAAAAATATATTTTTTTTATTAAACTTTATTTTTTCTGGCCCTATTTACAGATAAGAGGTTGAATTATTTGTGTATTGAAGCATTTTGAAATATCTCAAACGGAAGTTTTTTTTTTTTTTTCCGTGGGGTCTGTCAGACCCCACGTTATCTAATATAGTAACAAAATCAAGATTACCTTACAAGGGTTAAAGATTCCTTGCACATATAGTGCAGGCCGGGCCATACATTAGCCCGGTCAGTGGGATATGGGCTGGTTAAAAAATAGTAGGGGGGGAGGACAGGACCTGGGGATTGCTCAGCACACACGTCCTCTCCTTGCTGGCTTTGTGGTGTGTGTGAGTAAGCGTCACTAGCACAAGGTCGAGTGAACACATCTCTAACACACTGCTGAGTAAACGCACATTTATCGTACCCTTGAGTGAGCTCTTCTTTCGCACATCCCTGAGTCATTCCAACCTGATTGTGTCTCACTTAGCGCGTCTGTAGCACATACCTAGCATAGCTCTTAGTCCGTGCATTGTTTGCACATTCTCAGTGGGCACATTATTAACACATCAGTGTAGCACATCCCTGATTCAGCTCATCTCTAACATATCTTCCACACATCCCTGAAACAGTTTCATTTTAGCACATCTAAAGCAAATTCTGGAGTCAGTATACATTTAGCACATCCCAGTCAGAATATATTTAGGTAATCCCTGAGTCACCACAACCTTCTCACATCTTTAGCACATCCTTGATTCAGCATATCTGGAGCATATCTTTACCACATCCCTGAAAAAGTACAATGCTGGCAGATCTTGAGCAAATCAGAGTCTGTCCTTTAGCACATCCTTGAGCTACTAGCCTACATCTTAGGAACATACTTAGCAAATAGCTGTCAATACATTTCTAGTATATACCTGTGTCAGCATATCTTTAGCACATCCTTGAGTCAGCATATCTTTATCATATCCCCGAGTCAGCAAATCTTTAGCATATCTCTGAGAGCATATCTTTTAACATTTCTGACAGTATATCATGAGTGCATCTAAGTGAAGTCATTTCCAGCACATTAAGTCACCGTCTTTCGATTATCTTCGAGTTAACATACCTTCACATCCCTGACTTCGCTCAGCTTTATCATAACACTGAGTCACCAGGGTTTTAGCACATCCTTGAATCAGCGTTATTAGCACATCCGTGAGTCGGCACATCTCTAGTACGTTCCCGAGTTAGCACATCTTTAACACATCCCTAAGTTAACAGCCCATTTGCACTACTATGAGACAATCCCTGAGTCAGCATCCCAGTTGCACTGCTATGAGATAACACCTTCAGTACGGCCCTGAGTCAGCACGTCTTTAGCACATCCTAGATTTAGCATAAATCCCACAAATTTACTGCATTTCAAAGCCATTGCAATCTTCGTATATCTCGGAGACGGCACACCTTTAATACTTCACCGTGTAAACATTATTAGCAAAACCTTGAGCATACACATCTAAAAGTCAGCACATGTCACCCATCAGCACTCCTGACTAACCTACACATCTCACCCGCCTACACATCTTACCTGCAAACGCATCTAACTAACCAGCACATCTTTCTTATCTGTCAACATTCCAGCATATTTTCTTCATCAACATATCTCAGCAGCCACCACATCTCATCCGCCAACATACAAGCATATTTTCTCCGTCAACACATGGCATCTGCAACATTTTTCAACCATCAACACATCTCATCTGTCTGTATATTATCAGTCAGCACATCTCCTCTGCCAAAACACCTCATCCAACACATCGTCTACCAACACATTTCATCCACCAACACGCTTCATCTGCCTCACATTCTCTCCGACAAAACATCTCATTCAACAGCACATTTCATCCACCAACACATTTCATCACCTGCGCATCTCCCTGCAAATTTCATTCACCAACACACCTCATCCACGAGTACATCTCATCTACCTGCACATTTCTTACGCCAACACATTTCATCCGTGGACATATCTCTTTCAGCAACACATCTCACCCACCAACATAATACCTCATCATACCTCACCCATTCGTGAAAATTTAAGCCTATATTCTTCACCTGCTTACACATTACTCCTGTAGTACGTTTTTAGTATATCCCACCCACCAGTACAAGTATCATCCATCAAAACACTCATGTCAAGCACACACCCTCAGCAAATTTCAGCCAGTATACTCCTGTTACGGCAGGTTCTCAACACCCATCTAGCCACATATTCACCCCATTTCCTTCCAGCTGTTTAATCCAACGGCGAACCGGTATATAATCGTGTCTTTTCATGTATGCAATTGGTCAGCTCTGGCACTGTCTTCGACAATCTATCTTTTCCATTCCCTCCTACCTGCAGTATTGCAAACGCAGTGTCAAGGCATCTCGAACTGAATGAATCTGGAATATAACCTTCATGGTTTGTATGGATTCAGAAAAGGCAAGGTTTGTTGGCTCTCAGTTTTGGAGTCTTACTTATTACACATAAAAAGAAAATCGCATAGTGCTCATCAACTGTCACCACCTTCAATGATTGTAGACAGTCATGCAGTAAGTCCACATTCTATGATGCCACATATCTAGACACTCCAGATCTTTACCGTTTTTCGCCATAACTGGTATGAATATGGTTGCTTTTGGCGAGATGAAGGATAGACTTAGTTCGGGTCATGTTAAAAACATACGAGTATAACGAAGTTCACGTGATCCAGGTGTGCGTTGGATATCATACGTTCTGAAAACCACCTTGCTGTTGACAACATTTGAGCTGGCGTGATAAAAATAGGGATTTTTGGCGTTGGCCTGGGAGTAAGAGAAAATAACCCACAGCATACACTTGTGCTAAGCAGGCTCTCGGTCATGCGAGCAACAGCTGCTTTTTCTAGAGAAAATCAAAGATATACAGTAGTTACCCTGGGTCTCCTAGTCCACAGCATCATATTACCATAAACGCCGCATCTTTAGAGCGTACAATTATCTTACTTCAGAGACAGAACAAGTTACTGAGGTATGATTTTGAGTGCAGGAACGCATTAGTAAAAAAAAAAAAAAAACAAAGTGAGGGCAGAAGGTGGAGAGAGGATAGATCAGATGGATTAGTTGTGAGAATGTCATAAATGATGAGCTTGCTCCACGATGGTCAGAAGCACGGATAGGGTGCTGGACAAGCTGTTCTAAGGTGGACATGATGCAACATCCTATCTCTGGAAAGCTGTGTCTCAGTAAGGGCGAGAAAGAGAGCCTGTGAAGAGGCGCAGCGATGTTCCATCAAGATGAAATCAGAGAAATGTCCGCAAATGTTTGTCCACCCTCGACAGTTCCCCCTTGCCTGTCTGTCTGTCTGTGGGGCTGCAAATTTAGTGATTTCACAATTAACTCCGTATTATTAAAGATAATTGTTTTCCAAACCATTCCTTCCCATCGATGAAATTTCTTTCACTTTGGTATACTGAAAGATTTCCTCGGAACGGAAAGAAAATTTTTCAGGTTGGTTGCCCTGTTCAGCTACAAAGATTTAGCAAACTGACATGGGTTTGGTGGAGTGTTAGATGTGTAAACTCATGCGTCGAAGCACGCATCTCTCGTGCTGGATAATGAAAGGACAACATATTCGAGATGCGGGAGGTCTCCACTCCCATTACCGCTGGTTTGTATTCAGTCATGAATGCCAGGCTAGCCATGTCCTCAAGACATATCTATAGATTAAAAACAATACTGCAGAAATATCATTAGCTTCAGATATGCAATTTATAAGAATCACTTGCTTATCGCCTGTCTCTTTCACAGCGGCGTTCAAACGCTTTTTCCAGGACACGAGTAGAACCGCTCGTGTTATCTTGATGACAGATTTTCATTTTCCGGGCAAATCACTAAGCAAAACGTTTCGTAAAAATACTTTCGTGTGACTCTGGCTTTAGTGCAGAAGATTTGACTACCAGACCATATAATACCAAATTAATGAAGAAGGCGGTGTGTGAATTAACCATACGTCAGTGCGTCGTCTGCTCAGTTTATGTCTGGCAAAACTTCTCAGACGACATGGGTAACACTTTCAAAGAACTACAGATGGTACATTAGGATATAGATATAACCTGTGTATCATCATCATCATCATCCGGACCTCCTTGCCCACCCTAGGACAAGGTAGGGAGTACCAACGTCCAGACAGCCCAAGTTTGCCCAATTCATTAGGCCACGCCTCCATTCACTCAAAATTCAAGCCCATGAAATCCTGGCTCCATCAGATAAGCCAAAATGTTTCACCACGTTCTGTAGCTTCACATATACATATCTGATAGAGCCAATCCGAACGCTGTCACGTTAAAAAGAGGTCCCAAATCCTTGGTTATGCACTTCGTACAAAATTCATCCAGCCAGCTTGATCTCTTGTCAGTCCCTTAGCCTCACCGACATACATACCTCTTTTCCTCACACATTCATCCACCACATCCCTCCACCTTCTTTTTGGCCTACTTCGCCTCCTCCCTCCTTCAAATTCGCTCAGATATACCTTTTTCACCACTCTGTTGTCATCCATTCTCTCCACACGAACATACCATCTCAGCACACTTTCTTCGATTCTGGTGTCCACAAACTTCCTCGCTCCACATCTTTCACAAATCACATTATTCCGTATCCTATCCACTCTCTGTACTCCATATACATTCCTCAGCAGTCCCATCTCCACTGCTCTTACTCATGACTTTTCATTTTCATGCTCCACAACAGTCTCACATCCGTATGTTAAAGTTGGCACTAACAATCCTTCGTGTAAGCCTTGCACAGCTGCAGCACTCAAGCCTCTGTTTTTTATCAAGGCCCTCATAGCACCAGCTACTCTCCTTCCTTGTGTCATTCTACTATCCACTTATTTTGCACATTTTCTTCTCTTTTCTATCACTGTATCCAGGTATTTGAACTCTTTCACCTATTCCAGTCTCTCTCCATTCACTGTAACATCACACTGGAAGTCACCTTCTCTCTCAGTAACCATCACTTCACTCTTCTCTACATTTACTCTCAAGGCACGACGTTCACGGACATCTACAAAACTCTGCACTTGTTTGCCAAGCTCTTCTCCGGTTTATGCAAGTATTACTGCAGCATCAGCATACAACAAATTTGAGATATTCCAGCCATCACCACCGACTGCCATCTCCATCCCTCTCTCCATTACTCGTATTTTTACTTCTCTCATCACCCTATTCGTTTTTCGTTTTCGTTTTTAAAGGCTCCAACATGCTTGCATGTGTCGGCCTTGGTCACCTAATGGCGGCTCTCCACGCTGCACGATCCATTGCAGCCTCCCTGTTCAGTCCCTTAACCCTAAGGTCACGCTTAAAGACCTCGTCCCATGTCTTTCTCGGTCTACCCCTCATAACCCCACCACCAATATTAACACTTCTCACCTTCCTCACTCAATTATCATCCCCCATCCTCTCCACATGTCCAAACCACCTCAATCTACCTCTCCTCATCACAACACCAATACACTCCAGTCCCATCCTACCTCTCAACTCTTCCATTGTAAACCCAGCCCCTCCAGGCCTTGGACGCAGGGACGCACTGCACATCCGCCTAATCATTGTCATTTCTGTACGTCTGAGCCGGCGAATATCTTCCTCCTTCACTGCCCAGGTCTCACTGCCATACAGCATTACACTCCTAACACATGCTGCATACAAAGACCCCTTAGCACGTAGGGAGAGCCCTCTCAATGTCAGGAGAGGCAAGAGCTCCCTGAACTTCTTCCAACCACTTCTCACCCTAGCCACAGAGCTAGCTCCAGCCCCACCTCCAGCACACAACATGTCTCCCAAATAACAAAATTCTTCCACACACTCAAGAGATTCACCAGCAAGTTCAATCCTTTCACGTCTGACAATCTCCACCTGCTCACCCCGGCATGCCGCACACAAAATCAGCATTATCTCGCAGTCTACCTCTGATACCACTACATCTCTTATGCACCCATTTATCACACACACCGCACAAGATGGAATTACTTCCCACGCCCTTGTGGCAAACTGCACATGGCCACTCTCCCTCGTCTTTGACAGTACCGCCACCAACCCTAGCTACCATCACTTTTGTTTTATCTGCATATACCCTTAAACCCTTTTGCCCCATACCATCTCTCCACTTCCTAAACCTTTCCTCCGCCTCCCTTTCATTCTCTGCAATCAACACCAAATCATCAGCATACAACAACTCCCACGTGAGTCCGTTTCTAAAGTCACGTGAAAGGGCTTCAAGTACCATGATAAACAACATGGGACTCAAGACTGACCCCTGATGCACACCAACATTCACGGATAACTCATCACTCAAATCTCCATTCACTCTCACCTGGGTGTGAGCACCTACATACATGGCCATAACCACCCTAACCAGCCACTCCTCCAAGCCAAGCTTTCTCATTGCCCACTTCACCACCTCTCTAGGGACTCTGTCAAAGGCCTTTTCCAAATCAACAAATACAAAATGATGATCCATATATATATTGAACAACCATGGGGACATTACACAACTTTGTCGCACGCCCACATTGATCGTGAATCATTCACTTAGATGCCCATTTACCCTTACATATGCCTCACTACCACCATAAAAAACTCTTGAAGACACCTAGCAGTTTACCATCTACATTGTACATGCGCAAAACCTTCCACAATCCTTCTCTATCTACTTTGCCGTATGCTTTTTCCAGACCCATAAACGCCATATTCACCTTATAGTCCTCCTCACAAGCCTTCTCCACTATCATTCTCACTGCAAATGTTTGATCCACACATCCTATGCCACTCCTAAAGCCACCCAGTTCGTCACTCACTAGGCTTTCTGATATCTCTCTTACTTTCTCTATAATAATTCTTCCATATATCTTCCCTTAACAACACTCAACAGACTTATGCCACGATGATTCTTGGAGTCATTTTGCCCACCTTTATTTTTGTACAGGGGTAAAATCACTGCCTTTCTCCACTCTACTGACACAGTTTCACTCGTCCATACCTTCTTACATATCTCCAACAAATACTTCATTCCGCTCTCTCCACTACACTTAATCATCTCTGCATGCAGCTCATCAACTGTTTTCCCATTTTTCAGCCGTTTCACAGCGTTCTTTACTTCTGCGAGTGTCACGTTTCCTGGCACTGCATTCATTCTCTGCACACACCCCAAACTAGTCATGTTAAAAGTCGTTTTACCTTCTCCATTCCCATTCATCAGACTTTCAAAATATTCTTTCCATCTGGTCCTTACTTCATCCCCATGGGTTTATAATCTACCACTACATCCTTCATACTTTCACATTTCTATCTACTATCACTTCTACATTTCCGCACCTCTTTCCAGAATAACCTGCTATTTTCAGAGCAATTTGCATTCATTTCTCTTCCAAGATCATCATTTACCTCCTTCTTTTTCCAGTTCACTAGTCTCTTTACGTGCTTCTTGCACTCAGTATATTCAGTTCTTATTTCAATTGAACCCCTGTCCAGTATCCATTTCTAGCCACTTCTTCCTCTTTTCCACCAGTGCTCTCTTAACCTCTTCATCCCACTATGATGTACCTTTCTTTCTTCTTTGTTTTTACTCTTGCTACACCACACAGTGCTCAAGCAATCCTAAATAAATCGGTATATATTATACAGTAACTTTCTTCAAGTATTTAGAGAGAGAGAGAGAGAGAGAGAGAGAGAGAGAGAGAGAGAGACAGACAGACAGACAGACAGACAGAAAGAGAGAGAGAGTGTGTGTGTGTGTATATATATATATATATATATATATATATATATATATATATATACAAAGAAAATTAACCACAACAGAAAGAAAAAAATGCGAAGGAATTTCTAAAGAGATGGGTCAGATAATTCCCACAAATTCCAATCATTTCTGCTGCTCGAAGGAAATTCTTTACACTTAAGAAGCGTATCAAATTTTTAAAAATGTCAATTTCATTTAAGATTTCCTTCCTAGGCATCAACACAAGAAAGAATTTTTAAAGAATCCAGCCGTAAATCTGTAACATTTTTTACCTTTAACAACATTTTATTAGGCATATTTACCATCCCCGATCTCTGCATATTTTCTTGAGATTGTTGTGCTTAGTGACCCTCTAACACCTTTAAAGAACACTTCAACAACTCTGTGAAGCTGGTTTTGGAACTGTATCTAGATGTTCTCTATGGCTGCGTCTGAAAAACATGCCAGATGTTGCTACTGTGAGTTAGGTGATGAAAGCCATATGATCAAGTGTTATCAAATCACCAAATCACATGGTCTGGACAAGTGGTGTCCGACCAGTGTGCTGTGCAGTGTTGGGTTGGCGAGTTGAATGGTGTCACTTCTTGGAGTCAGATGATGCTTAACTGAGGAAACCGATGGTGTCAGATCAAGGAGTGTGGTGATGTCGCATCAACGACTTGGGTTGTATCAGATCGCGTCAAGTGGTGTCAGGTCAACTAGTCGGGTGGTGTCAGATCGAGTTAGGTGGTGTAAAACGAGGTACAGGTCAAGAAACAGAGTGATAATGGCATTTCGTGCTATTGTAGGACTGCGGATTCGATCCCAATTACTTCAGGGAATGATTTGAAAATTTGGTTTTAGCGACAACAGTCTTCAGTGCTTAACCACGATCAACAGATGTGTCGTAAAGACCCACTCGCCAGCATTATTACACCGGTCCTGTTTGAGAAAACGGCAGCCTTAGTATACTGAAGAAGCAATATCCATACTGGTATTGGTGCCCAAATGGAGACGCTAGAGGATGGGCGCCATCTGATGACACATGAGAAGCCTGGCCTCAGAAAAAAGGGCTACCTATACTCCGTTTTTTTTTTTTTTTTATTGAGGCGAAGATGCACTTGATAGGTCGATGATAATTGACTGAATGCAACATGTCCAAAAAGTATTTACTAACCCAAATTTCCCTCTCAGATATTTGTTGTCAGTTAATAATGCTAGATTATGAAGTAATGTTGCATTCAGCCAATAATCACCAATCTTTCAAGTGCATCTTCGCCTCGATAAAAAAAAAAAAAAAAAACTGTGTATAGTAGACTCCCTCCGCACCAAGGGTGCGTTTACACACGTTTTCACCTGACCGCTCCAAGAGCGAATGCAGAATTGTATGTACTGATATATGTGAGGAGTGTTGCATTCAGGACTGATGTGATGATGACAGTGACGGTGTTTTGGCAACATGCCGGTAGTCTTATGGAAGATCAGATAACACAATTTTTTTCAATCCTTAGGCTATTACTTTATCCTCTGGAATGGATCTCGGGATCTTACCATCATCAGTCAACTCCTCTGTCACCTGATTATCACCTTCCACATACATATCAATAGGCTTACACATCAATTTCTTTACATGCCGCATACAAAGCGTAACAGACACATGTTTTTAGCATGAACTGGGATAAATGAAGCATAATATCTGTTTCTGGCTTTGAGATCGAACAAGGAATGATAATAAGCTGGTTTATTGTCTCTGTAATTCGTCCCCAACAACTTAGGTACACAACTGACTTCCTTCTTCCCTCTTTTCACAGCACATACACTTCCTGTAACTTCCAACCCTATTGTCCACTCTGTTGTTTAGCGCTTAAGCTATAAACACTCCAGACATATATTTATTCTCACTTCAAAACCTTTTGTTTTATTTCTTTTAAGAAAATGTAAGCTTATCTACACACTCGCACTTCTGCTGTTTTTGTTTGCATTATAACCTTATAACTGTACCCTTGCAATTCCTGTTAGTATTTAGGTGTATAACTGTGAGCGTTTGGTATTTTAAGTTATGGTGGTGCAGTGGCTTAAACTAGCCACTAGCCAATAGATGTTCCCGCACTGCCGTTCGTCACTCACTGAGTTAGCTTGCATGCAACTGTTTTAGCTGTCATATGCTTACAGTCAAGGGGAAAATTGTTAATCGTAAATCCTGTGTCTGTATATTGTGTGGGAAGAGTACGATACTAAGCTCGTATTTCCTACGAGTCGTTAGAAATGACCAAAACAGGGCAGAGGAGGGGGACAGGAAACTGCTCCTCTCTTAATTATCCCATTAGTATTCTGTGTTGCTGAGTGTGGAATTATTCTGAATGGTACTTAGCTTACCGGCCTCCACCTACCGACTCTTGGTCGCGAAACCCATAGATCAAAAGCTTGGTGTTCCCCTTGATCAGTTTTTGAAAACGCCTAGCTCAATTCCCCGACACGGACACTTTGCGCAAATGAGTTAACCGTTGCGGTGAAAGCAGCCTCGAAGATTCTTAACACAGAAGGGTAAAGACATCCATCTCCTTTAATTCATATCCCACAAGATACCAAAGAATCGTTGTATGAGTCTCTGCATGTTATGGCAGGGTGAAACAGGGATGTGATGATCATTATATCTGTCTGTCTCTCTGTCTACCTTTCTATCTATCTGTATGTTTATCCATCTGTCAATCGATCAATCTATCTATCTATATATAAATGAAGCTAAACTCATTAATTACCACTTCAGTATTCTACCCCTCAATCCACCATGCTACTGTTGGTTGCAGCTGTCCGTCTGTTGCTAACCTATTGCTTTAATAAGTCGATCACAGATAGAGTCAATAAACTCCTGTTCACTAGTAACATACCAGCAGCCCGGTACCAGGAAGAAAGTGCCGAGATATAGACGCTGACAAGAGAAACACAAACAGGAAGACAGAGATGAAAACCTTACTGAGAGACACTTTAAGGCAGGTGTTCTAAACCGTTTATTTACCCGATTTCCCCTCTTTCTGTCTTCTGCTAAGGACATTTCCTCATCCTGTTTGAGTGCCAGAAACACAGAAATATTCTTCCTAGTAACATATTATTGTCAAATTGGTTATAGGGTGATTAATTAAAAAACTGCTTAAATATCACTCTAAATAATGGCAGGCCAGACAAGGGTGCTATTACCATACGTTACAGCTCAAGCAGCGTTATAAACACTTATAAGAGGAACTGCAATGGAGAATCATAACACAAGAAAGAGGAGACTTCTCATTTGGAACAAATGTTCAGAAGAATATTCGTTTCCTTCATTTCTTGTTGTCCATATAAAATTTCCCACAAGAATGCCGAAGTTTCCCTGGAGGGGGTAATGGCCTTCCGATCAAGAGCCCTTGCTTTAAGAGACTGAAGGCAGATATTGTTGATGGAAATATGATGAAAACGAAAATCAAGAAGGAAACAGTCTACATACTGTACTTTTTTACCTTAACTAAGCCCAGATTTCTCTAAGTTTTGCAGTTTCCATCGCGAAGCTCACACGCAGAAGAAAAAAATGTTGTGGCTCTACATCATTTCCATAGCATTGCTTCATAACTAGCACCATAGTTTGGTCTTAATCTCTTGTTTAATTCAACATTCAGGATGGAAAAGTGACAGTTTAGGGCCAGGTTAGTGCAAAAAAAGTACAGACATAAAGACAACCAAAGAGAGGCGGAAATGTGGAAGAGACGGAAATCAAGCAAGGAGAGAGAGAGAGAGAGAGAGAGAGAGAGAGAGAGAGAGAGAGAGAGAGAGAGAGAGAGAGAGAGAGAGAGAGAGAGAGAATATATGCTAATAACCAAAAAAAAAAAAAAACGGTAACAGTCAAAATCACTGACTAATCCACCCTCTAGATGCGCTCAACACCAGAAAGTTCAAAAACCACACCATTAACACCCACACCGCCTCCTTACCATTACCAACACCACTAAAACTTCCACAATTATATCACACACACACACACACACACCATCTCAAAACTTTCGCAATTATCATACACACCACCTCAAAATCTCCACAGTTACCATCTTCAGTGCCACAGGTTTACAATCATCACGTCCACCGCTTCATAAAACCTCACAGTTATCATCCTCACCTTTTCATTACTCACACATTTATCACCCACACCACATAAAAATTACAATCATCATACACACCATCAAGACTCCGACAATTACCACCATCACCGCCTCAAAATTCCCAGTTATCATATACAATACCACAGTTCTTCAATCCTCATTTCCGCCATTTCAAAACCTTCACAATTTTCACACATACCACCTCAAAACAAACGTAACTATCAAACGTATCATCACAAAAGTAGCAGTTATACCCCTACTATCTCAAAATTCTCAATAGTTTTTGTTCGACCACAATTATCATCCACATCATCGAAAAAAGAAAAAGTTATCGCTCATACCACCATCATACTGTACAGGGTGGTGCAAAAGTAGGTTGACATATTATGTTTTATTATGTTTGTAAACGTCCTATGTTATGTAAAACTCTTATGTGTCGAAGTGTGGCTGACAGACTCCAGGAATGTGTCAATGGTGAGGGCGGACACTTTGAACACTTACGAGACAAAAAGTGTGTCTTTTGTGTTGGAATAAATGGTAAATGTCAACCTACTTTTGCACCACCCTGTATTCTACAGTTATCAGCGACATCACATCAAAAGTGCACAGTTATTATCCACATCTCCACAATGGGTACTACAGCCTCCGTACCCCAAGACCGTGAAACAGTATAGGAAACTGTGAGAGAGATGTGGTTTGTTCTGCAAATATACGAGCCTGAGGAAAAAAGCTAATAAGCACTGCGTTGAGTCTCTTGTGCTCAGCAGCATGAGGAAGTGAAGCACAAGAGGGGAGAGATACCATCCGTCCAGTATACTAAGAGATATGAGAAAGTGAAACACAAACAGAGTGAGATGTGCTGTGTTATGTAAACACGACAGAATGAAGCACTGAAATAAAACAGAAGAGAGATGTGGTTAGTTTCGTTGGCTTAGGAATCTGGGGAAGTACGGTAAAGCTCGTACGAAGAAATATGCGGTGTGGCCTATATACAAAGGAGGATGAGGAAGTTGGGTACAAAAAGGGAAGAGCCGCAGTAACTTTCATATTCTTCAGAAGGATGAAGAAATCAAGAAAATAAGGGAGAAATGCATTCTTACAATATGACCAGAACCATCAGGAAGTAAAGCACAAACTGAGAAAAGCGGCAAATCTCCTATGCCCAACCAAATGAGGAAGCAAGGCACAAGAGGGGAGATATACAGCCCGTTTCCTCCTAAATCCACCTGGATGAGGAAGTAAGGCATAGGAGGTAAGAGATACATTCTGTCCCCAATACCCAGCCGGATGATGAAGTAAGACGCAAGACAGGAGAGATGCAATGTGTTCCCCATATTCAAAAGGGTAAGGATGTAAGACAAGAGGCCAATGATGCAGTGTCCCCTATTCCCACCAAGGTGAGGAAATAAGGCACGAAGTATATGACCAGGTCATACAGCGCTCCACTGTGCAACATTTAATTAAAAATGAGTACTTGTGACCATGCACTGCTTCACTGAAGATTCATGCAAATGCACAGTATGAACATGCCCTGCCCAAAATAGTTCACCCCTACCAGCTCACTCATCTACTTCTTTTTTCCACCGCCAACCACCCGCACCAGACCTTGGTGACTGGTTTTTGCACCGTTCTAACAGGCACAAAGTGAACTGTACAAAAAATATTAAGTGTCAGAGTGACTTAAACACACACACACACACACACACACACACACACACACACACACACACACACACACACACACACACACACACACACACACACAGCCATCACTTTGAACTGTGACTAGGTAAAAGTTGCACCACAGCTACTACTAGGAAAAGGTTGCCTCAAAAAGTGTGACTATGAGTAAAAATTGCACCACAGTCTCTCTGAAGGAGAAACAAGACGGTACAGGGACAGTCTGTGGTTAAGTTACTTCCTGGTGGGTGAATCAACAAGGGTTTCTGAGAACTTGGCAGTACAGTGGGTGATGAGAGAAACTTATTACATGTTACGGGGAGAGAATGGAGGTGGGACATATGAAATATACGAAAGGAGGAGAGAATCAACAGACAGGAGGGTAGTACGAAACATATGATCACACAGAAGACAAAAAATTGGGATAATCTAAGTAAGGCAGAATGTGAGCAGAAAAGAAACAATGAAAATGTGAAGATGAAAATATGAAAGTAGAAGACAGTGATGAAATGATGAATCAGAGGAGAGAAGGAGCACAGAGGAGGGCAACAAAATATTGGAGAACCACATATATGACTGAACGCGGAAGAATGTGATCGGAAAAATATGCAGAGAAAAGGGAACAGAGCAGATCTGGAAGACAGTGTGAGGGTGAGGAAAACGTTGAATGAAAGGAGAAAAACGCACTGGAAAGAGCAAGAAAAAGACATGAAAGAAGCGGAACAGGGTGAGGTGGGAATGCATGAGAGGATGATGATAATAATAGTAATAGTAATAATAATAATAATAATAATAATAATAATAATAAAAATAATAATAATAATTATAATAATAATAATAATAATAATAATGACGATAATGATAAAAGAAGATGAAGAAGAAGATGATGATGATGATGATGATGATGATGATGATGATGATGAAGCAGAAGAAAATGATGCTGATGATGATAATAATGATGATGATGATGGAGGAGGAGGGGGAAAGAATACTATACGTCCAGGGCGAGAATGAAGGGGCTGAATGGAAATGAAGAGTAGAGAAGGAAGCGATGAAAAAAAAAAAAAAAAAAAAAAGAGGGAGAAAAAGTCATTGTGGCAAGAGAGAGAGAGAGAGAGAGAGAGAGAGAGAGAGAGAGAGAGAGAGAGAGAGCATTAAGGAAAGGGATAAAGGAAGACTACCAGGAAGGAAAGAAAAGGGGAGCGGAAGGAAGTAAGAGAGGGAAAGATAAATAAAGAAGTAAAGCACTAGAGCGAGAAGAAATAATGAAATGAGAAAGGAAGAAAATAAGGAAGGAACGAAAGAAGGCGCGAAGACATGAATGAATGAAGGAAGCAAGCAAGCAAGCAAGAAAAGAAGGAAGGAAGGAAGCAAGCAAGCATGCAAGCAAGCAAGAAAAGAAGGAAGGAAGGAAGGAAGCAAGCAAGCAAGAAAAGAAGGAAGGAAGGAAGCAAGCAAGCAAGCAAGAAAAGAAGGAAGGAAGGAAGGAAGAAAGAAAGGAAGGAAGGAAGGAAGGAAGGAAGAAACGAACGAACGAACGAACAAACGAACGAACGAACGAACGATGAAAGGAATGAAGGAAGAAAGGAAGGAAGAAAGAAAGGAACGAACGAACAAGCGAACGAACGAAAGAAGAAAGAAAGGAAGGAAGGAATTAAGGAAGGAAAGAAGCATGCAAAAATGCAAGGAAGAAGAGAGGAAGGAAAAAGAAAGGACGGAAGGATCAAAGGAAGGGGGAGGCAGGGAGACAGAAAGGAAAGAAGATAGGAGGGAAAGAAGGAAGAAAGGAAAGAAGGAAGACAGGAAGAACGGAAAGGAAAGAAATGAAGGAGGATAGAAGGTACAGGAGGGATGGATGGAGAGAAAAAGATAACAGGGAGTAATGGAGAGAAGTGCGAGGTAGAAAGATGAAAGACGAAATGGAGTGAGAAATGTAAAAGAAAAGAGAAAATGAAGAACTGAGAAAGGAAGAGAGAGAGAGAGGGGGGGGGAGGGAGAATCAGGAGGTGGAAGGAAAAAAAAAAAGACGAAATGAAGAAAAGGTAAGGGTGAAAAAACGAAAGAGGGGGGAGAGAAGACAGGCAGGATGAAAGGAGGATAACTGGTGAAGGGTGGAGAATGAGGGAGAACTGGAGAGGGAGAAGGAGGGAAGGTGGGATGAAAGAAGGTAGGAGAGAAGGAAGGGGAAGAGAAACAGACAGGATAGAAATGAAAATATAGAGAAGGAAGGGGAAAGATAGATGGACAGAGGGAGAGAGAATGTGTTGGAAAAAGATAGGAAGGGAGAAAACTACAGAGTAAGAGAAAATGACAGAAAAAGAAGACGGAAAAAGAGAAGTCAGAGAAAAGGAGAAGGAAAGAGAGAGAGTGTGAAGGTGAGGGTGGGAGAAGGAGAGCGAGGGTGAGAGAGAGGAAAGGAAGTGTAACCATGACGATGCCAACCTCCTGCCGTCACTAAGATGTCTCACTCTCATTCATCTCACTCTCTCACTCTCACTCACTCACTCTCAACCTCCATCCGTCTCTGGGTCGTTAATCTCATCCATCTCACTCTCACTCACTCACTCTCGACCTCCTGCTGTCACAACGATGTCTCATTCTCGTTCTTCTCATCTTCTCTTACTCACTTCCTCACTCCCTTCTCACACACTTTCCAACATCCTCACACTCTCATTCGTTTCACTTGTTCTCCAACTCCCTGTTACTTGCTCACACATACTCATATCTATTCACTGTATTCCCTGTCCACTACATCACTCATTCCTTATTTTCTCACGTTTTGTTCTCTTCGGCTGACTTACTCACCCCATTCTTCCTCAAACATTCCATTCCATGCTTCCACACACTCACATTGCCATCCTCAGTCCCTCCCTATCTCACACACTCACTTCACAAATACTCTCGTTCTTACACATTCACTCTCTTCTACTACTCGCACTCACTCACTTACACACTCATTTCTCTCAATTTACACTCCACCCAACAATCTCATTCCTAACACTCTCTCAATCCCACTCCCGTCTTACATTCTTCAAGACGTCAAACTCACTCATGCATACACGTATTCTTATCTATTACTGACTTTCTATCTAACATGCATTCGTCACACTCTCATTCCTCACTCAGCCACTCACTCATAATATTTTCGAACTATATATGCACTCTTACCTTACACAATCTACACACACACACACACACACACACACACACACACACACTACAACAGCGTACTAAGTCAGTCTTTCTTTTAAAGAGGTCTCTCTCTCTCTCTCTCTCTCTCTAAGTTCTCTCAGCACTCATTCTCATTGTGTTGACTCACTGCTCAGGCAAACTCAATCACTCACTTACCCACAAACCCACTCAGTCAGTCACACCTCCCAGCTACCAGTCACACATCTTACTCCCTCGGCTCTGCCTCATAATGACTCACCGGTAACATTCATCATTCATTTCTCTCGAACTAAATTTTTCTCACTGTTAGAATGCAAACTTATGTGTTGTACTTACCGTATGACTCGGTGTGTGTGTGTGTGTGTGTGTGTGTGTGTGTGTGTGTGTGTGTGTGTGTGTGTGTGTGTGTGTGTGTGTGTGTGTGTGTGTGTGTGTGTGTGTGTGTGTGTGTGTGTGTGTGTTGGAAATGTTGAACTTTCGAGATTATTAGGTTCATAGATGGTTAGGTTGTGTCAGGGTAGTCATTTCACCAGAGAATACACTACTGTGACTCAACATTGCTCTCCTGGAGTAAATACATTCCTATTATCCACCATACTCTAATTTTGCTTGCATAATGTTTGCACAGTGCCATTCCCCCAAAAAATTGCAAGAAAAAACGAAAGTGAGGTGGCGTGGGCTTTCTTCACCTTCACCTAACAATTATTGATGCCTATAATTACGTGGCTCAGTACATGAGAACCTCAGTACCGTACGCTGATTACCATACTGAAACTGAATTTATTGCATTGTGGTACTGTCAAACGTTATATTGTAAGATCAGCTGTTATTCGCACTGGCTAGTTTGTTTACATTACTTTGGAAGTGCTGCACATCTACATGCATCAGTCTGTGCAGTGCAGGGTTGTGCGACGTTTGTATTGATTTTATAGAAATTCTATATACTTAGCCATGAAAAATTATTCCCTGTTGTCTGGTGTCAATTACTGTTCTCTTGTTAATGTAACACTGTGGCATTGCAGAGAAATTAAAGGCGATACAATAGTACAGCAGACCACAGCAGACAACGTTCACTCGACCTTTCCAACATGGCGCCCAAACTGACATGTTTTGCCTCCTAGTGCGACATCTATGTATATATTTTTATATGTATGGCAAGACCAACTTAAGCAGTTCTGACCCTGTTTAGACAAAACGTGATGGAAAGGATGAGGTACAGGAAAGAGGGAAACGATTAGATTCTGTGAAAGATCATTGGTCTCCTACATGACAATGACAAAGGTATAAGTTCTGATCAGATATGGACGGATTTTGGTACCAAGCTTAAGGATCGGACAACAATGAAGTAATCTGATCCTGATAACAAAATCGAAGGTCAGGCTCACAGGGCAATAATGAAAGTTATCCTGAAACTAAATTGCAGGGATTGGGCGGCAGGCTCTGTGTGCGCGTTCTTCTCCTCCTCCTCCACCTCCTCCTCCTTCATATTATTATTATTTTTATTGTTATTATCATCATCACTATTCTTATTAATTTCATTACTACTACTACTAGTAATAGTAGTAGTAGTAACATCTGCACCGATATACCTTAGTTTCTCTCTCTCTCTCTCTCTCTCTCTCTCTTTATATATATATATATATATATATATATATATATATATATATATATATATATATATATATATATATATATTATGTAGGGTGTCCCGGGAGGAAAGGGCATACGCTTGGAAACTGACAGATGAGGGCAAACTAAACATGCGATATCAACATGGGTCTAAATCTGAACCATTAACAGCTGCATTTTCTGATAAGTTTATGTGTGAAATATGAAGGAGGCCATTTTCACCCTGACGGTCATCAATAAATGTAGCTTCGTAACTGTTAGTATTTGGGTACATGTTGATTTAGCATTTTTTTATTAGAATTCCCTCATTTATAATTAATTTCCCAGAGATTTGCCCTGTCCACTCGGGACACCCAAATCTCTCTCTCTCTCTCTCTCTCTCTCTCTCTCTCTCTCTCTATGCCTACCTCGAAAACTCCCCCATTCTTTCTAACTCTCTCTATTTGTCTACCAGTTTTACTCCCTGTACATGGCACGTCGTTAGTGTTCTCTCTCTCTCTCTCTCTCTCTCTCTCTCTCTCTCTCTCTCTCTCTCTCACCCTGTTCCTTTTAATTAATCTACCAGTCTCTAACAGTTTCAGCACGATGATATACTTTTTGTAGATTATTTTCTTTACTGTCATATTATTATATTAAAAAAGTATTAGTAAAGGATATATCTAACCTCTCGAGTTCGCAAAGTCAGTATCATGGTGAAGAGAATCATCAAGGGTTAGGAGGAAAATAATGAAAATGAAGTAGAGTACAAAGTAGTACAAAGGAAAACAAACAGCAACAGACTTATTGATTCTTTCGTGGCTGTTTGGTATAGAGAAGGTTGTAACTAAGAAATCTATTCTACCAGTTTAGGACAAGGATAGAAACGCAGGAAGGCTCCCCCTCACCCACCCTCCAGTCAAAGCCGCCAGGAAATAGTGAGAAGGATCACCATGCAGCATAGAAAAACTGTCATGGATTTTCCATAGGAAAGAGGGAATGGAAATTTTAATCTAATATCTACTTGAAAAGGAAGTCAACAATATTTATCTGTGTTGTTTGTTACGTTACATCATCTGAGCTCTGAAAATCGCTCGCTCGCTCTCTCTCGCTCTGTGTGTGTGTGTATATATATATATATATATATATATATATATATATATATATATACTGTACAGAGAGAGAGAGAGAGATTTTTTATTCAGTAGTAACCATATTAAGCTGGGGGTTAGAGGACAGATATTTTATCCAAGCGACCTATAAAGGTTAACACTGTATCACAGTTTACTAAACTGGAGGGCAATTTGTTCCATATATTTACAACTAAATTAAAGAAGAAATGCTTAGCTTCAAGCGATTGAATCGTTTGCCAATTATTTTATGCCCATTGCCTTTAGTATAATTCGTGTGATCAACTGTGAAGTAATTTCGACAGCCATGTTATCGTGTCCTTTGAATATTCTAGATACTTGAATTAAATCTCGTAATCCACATTTGGTTAGGGGCAAGAGATTCAAGGCTTCTAAACGCTCCTCGTAATGTTTGTTTCTCAATTTAGGTATCATTATGGTCGCCCATCGCTGTACTCTTTCAAGTTTCTCAATATCTTTTTTTTTGTAATAAGGCGACTAGAACTGGACACAATACTCTGAGTGTGGGCGAACTAGAGAATTATAGGCTTTTTTTTTTTTTGGTGAGGATGCTATTATCTCATATATATTCGAACGCTCTGCCAATGAATCTGATAATTTGTTGGCTTTCTTAACAGCCTCCATGCACTGTTTGCTTGGTTTAAGATCATCTATTATTATAATTTTTAAGTCTTTTTCATGACTGACATTATCTAGTTGAATATTTTTCATTTTGTAACTGGGTTATCCATTTCTATTTCCAATGTTCAGCACTTTGCATTTAGTAATATTAAAGTTCATCTGTCAGGTTTGGGCCCACTTAAACAGTCGATCGAGGTCATTCTGTATTGCCTGCCTCTGTAAAGATGTGTCTGTTCTGTTGCCAATTTTAGTATCATCAACAAACTTAGTTATTTTACACATTAAGCATTCATCTATATCATTTACGGTATGTTTATTAAAAACGGAACAGGACCCAATACTGAGCCCTGTGGCACACCACTAGTAACATCTTTCCAGTCGGATTCTTTACCATTTATGGAGACCCTCTGTTTACGCTTTGTAAGTCAATTGTTGATCCACCTGAGCACATTACCTCTGAACCCATGCGAATTCAATTTCTGAAGTAGTCTTTTAAGGGAAAGTTTATCAAATGCTTTGTGAAAATCGAGATACACAGTGTCAACAGATCTGGTCACATCATATATACTGAATATATCATAGAAGAAATCCAAGAGATTCGTAAGGCAAGATGCGATTATTTCGAAAACCTTGTGAATCTTTGATGAGATTATTAATTTCTCATTGCTTAACAAACATATCTCTGAGAATAGTTTCCAACAACTTTCACACCACTGAAGTTAAACTTATTGGTCGATAACTTTCTGGTTGCGATTTATTTTTTTTTTTATTTTTTTTTTTTATACTGGGGTTACAGTTGCTAGTTTCCATTCACGACGCACCTTAATGTTTCTTAGTGATTTATTAAATAGCTTAGCTATTGGTTTAGATATTACATCCAATGCTTCTTTTAGAATGAGCGGAGATATTTTACCTGGCCCAGTGTTTTATTCACTTTAAGTTCACCAATGGCAAGTCTTACATCATTCTCGCTAACAGCAGTGTCACTAATTATGCTGACTTCTTCTAAGGTAACAGGAAATGCTGTGGGAATGGAATCTGTATTTTCAACTGTAAATATGGATCCAAGGAAAATGTTGAGAATTTTATTCATCTATGTTTCATCTTCCCACTTGTTGGTGATATTACCTTCTTGTTTATGACGTAGCTGAAAAATTCTTTTGAGTTGGATTTACTAATACATGCAGTGTGAGTTTCAAAGTTTTTCTTGTCATAAAGACTTTGTAGTTAATTGTAGAGAAGTATATTTTAGACTTGTGGTCGAGCGGCTTTTATATCTTGTAGTAGTTTCCCCACCAGATGTCATGTAGTGACGGGAGAGGTAAAGAATAGTATGGGACTATTTTTATTTGTCTTGGAAATATTAAACAGGTATAATAGTATAAGTCCTGGGTAGCTACCTCCCTGTCTCGCTATCTCTCTCTCTCTCTGTTCTAAAGCTAATCTCCGTCTCGACCTCTCTCTAGGGTCGCTTGTCTCCTTCTCAACTCTCTTTCCTAAAATCTCGTGTAGTAGGGTGTGTGTGTCACGTATCTTCCTCATGGCAACAGAACTTTCTCACGAGAGGACTGCTGACAGCTAACTGAATCATCTCCTTACTGGCCGCTGTCGTCAGCTTTCCTCCGTGTAAGCGTTTAGCGCTGCTCGCTTCTCGCAAACACAACACCTTCTCATCATTTGACTTCCTGCTTCTATCTGTCTCTCTATCTATCTATTTATCTATCTATCTAGTATGATTTGCAATTATAATATGGAGACCTACCACATTGCTCTGCCGCGCAAAAATGGCGTACCATCGACATTTAATAGTTATAATATATTAATACATACTACATACACATTATAATGAACTTATAAGCTAATTAAGTGAAATACATAATATTGTAAAGTAACATAATTGTATGAATATTGTATACATATATTATTCATAGTAAATAGTGATTATTCAGTAATATTACATTTAAACAAGTTGTATACATATTTGAATAAATGCAATGGTTGTTGTATAACACTTGTAAGACGTGCATGTACAACAGACGTACGCATATAATTGTGCAATGGTAATACTGCTAGGTTATACATTACATATTTGAGTTATCACTTTAGTAATGTCTAATATTTCACCTAACTTGTATGATGATACTGGTAATATAGAATTGTGCTATAATTGTATGACTTATAATATTGTACTAACATTGTGGTACTACATAATTGTAACATTTTATGAATTGTTACCAAATATTGTGTTAATGCATAATTGTGTTGGCCTTATAATTATAGTTACATAAAAGTTACATCTTGTTAATGCAACTGTTTTGTCGTTACATAATTGTTACATATCGTTTGTAGGT
>NC_137014.1:9934581-10042081 GCF_032717465.1 Coenobita brevimanus
TGGACCTCAAGATCAGTACCCTGGTGAGCTAGTATATGTTGACGACTACACACTGGAACATTTGCAGTACAACCGATTTAGTAATATTAGCTGCTCGGGAAAGCAAAAAATGAAAAAAATAACATAGAGGGCGCTAGTGCGGCGCTAGTGCTAGGAAAAAGTTTTTGTGCCAAAAGAAGCCTGCAACCAAGATACATCATTCCTGAAATTTTAAGTCTTTATCTTGAACGGTCTTGGAGTGCCAGCCTTCTGGATCTCCCCCCCCCCCACAAAAAAATAACATAATACAGTATCAATAAAACTCCACAGAATGTGGACTTCTTAATTATTATTATTATTATCATTATTATTATTATTATTATTATTATTATTATAAACTAAAGTAAAAATACTTTAAGCATATGTTATCATTAAACTAATTCCAAAATAATGTTTCAGCTACATCCGAAAGGTGATAATACCAACAATAGGCCCACTACTTAAAATTCACCAAGGGCACAGGGATAACTAAAATGATACGGCTACTGTTCTCAACTCTGGGGCTGTATTTTCAGCAAAATATACAAGTAAAAGAAATATATGATAATTCCTGCAGCATCTCCAGTTATTACAGGACAACTCATATGTTAGTAATACTACGGTTAGTGAGAGAGATATAAGACTCACTGTCAGTAACCAGACGATGAATAAAACACCATACCCAGATAAGATATCAAAACGAAGATTAAAGAAGGTAAAGAATGTAATAAAGTCATTTATTGAACTTTTTGTCTTATCATCAAACAATAGTTTCGTACCTTATTTTTCAACTTATCATTAAAGAGTAGTTAGGCACTGCACAACTTGAAGTTAGGAAAGGTAACTCTGATATATATACAATAAAAGTAACAAATCGCAGCTACGAAATTACCGATAGTCGGCGAAAAATCTATTGTCTTCTAGGTACTGGATAATGTTATCATAAATCATTCGATGCAAATACCCTCATCAGAAATAACGTGTTTTTTAAATAATCACTCCTGTCTTATGAATCACTTGGATTCTTTCATTGATATGTTGATTACAAATGACGAAGCCCAGTCAGTTAACACTGTGTACTTCGGTTTCAAAAGACGTATGAAAGTGTGATGAATATGTAAAGAATTTCAGTCCAAATTTTCACCTTATACAATACTACAGTATGCCCACACTTAGAACACTGAGTCAAGATCTACTAACCTCATTGCTAAGAAATACATGGAGGACCTTGGGAAAGCGCAGTGGAAGACGACAAAAATGATACCTAGGGTAAGATGTAAAATATACAAGGAATGTTTTGAAGAGGTTAACCTCTCTACCCTACCCAACAGGAAGCTATGAGGAGATTTAATTCAAATATCGAATAATGTCAAAGGGCAAAATATTATGGAAGGACATGAATTAATGGTTAAGTAATTGGTTCCTAATCCCCAGCTAACGTGTTCACTCCTGATCAATACATCTCTGATGCTAAATGTGTTCTACAGTACAAATCATTGCAGACACACCCGCAGAACAATACTGGTACGTACTGAATGCTGACTACGTTACTTTTTCAGGTCTGATCGTGCAGAAAATGAATTATAATAATCCTTTCCAGTGATATTTTCATGGCAACTTGTCCGTGAAGCGTGGTGGTCCTTCTCGCTTTTTGCAACTGGCTTCGGTTAGGGTACTCCTGGTGCGAGGAAGGGGGAGAGGAGAAGGCCCCCTTGTTTAGTATCCTTGTCTCTTGTTTCAGACGAGTTATATTAGTTATAACCTATCATATATCAAACAGCCTAGATGTGACAAGTATATCTGTTGCTGTTTCTTTTCCTTTGTACGTCTTTGAGCTCTGTATGAGCACGCACGCACGCACGCACGCACACACACACACACACACACACACACACACACACACACACACACACACACACACACACACACACACACACACACACACACACACACTGTAGTATTGGTTTCTAATTCGTAAATGACACAAGAATGAGATTTACAGTAATACCGTATCAGTCATTTTATATAATGTTTTATTTCAACTGAATGCTCTAAGGGCACTGAATAAAGTAAGTGATGTAGGGATAAATATGAAAGAAATTTTAAGAGTATTTTCCTGCTGGTTAATTATCTCTATAACTAGTGATTAAGTAAGCTCCAACATTTAGTCAGTACAGAACGGAAAATGGGTTGACCTTTCTTTCTGAAGACGCTTTTTTCATTTTATTCTAGGCACCTCCATACGATGTTATTCAGTTTAGGATGCACCTCCTGGCAAGGGATGATGAAGGCTATGGCTGTGTTCTTGTTTGATAAGGAGGCTCCTTAACACATCTTCTTAACCGATTATTTTGCTTTTTACACCTTATTACCCTTGTCCGTGTTATTGCGAGCGCAGCGAGCGAAGCGATGGTATTTTCTGCTGAGAAATGAGAGGCCCGACACGACCCGGCCAGGCCCGACACGAGACGGCTCGACTGCGATGGTTTTCAGAGGCTAATAACTTTACTGTGGGAGAGAGAAGAGATTCTTCTAGCAGGTAGCAGATACATTCAACAAATTTTGTTTTTAGGTAAATATTTACTCATGAGACCAAAGAAACACCTTGGAATCGCAGCTTTCCGAAAGAGTGTACCAAGTGCTTCAACTGACATGCTCCACAATGAAATCGAAGTACAAATGATTCCCTGTTGTAACACTATATTTTCTTGCATGAATTCTCTCAATTAAATATCGGATATTACACTCATAATTTTACATGAACGTTTTTTCTATGTTTACGTGGTGAAATCAGCAAAGGTTATTGCCCCACTTCTAAGTTTTATCATTCGATCAATAGCCAAGCGTTTACCGACGCTGTTAGTTGACACGGCAAGTCCGGAGCAGAGAACTGAACATTGTGCGTATGATAAATGCTATGGCTCCTCGCTATATGCACATCCAGAGAGAAATCGTGAGAGGGAGAAAACACGAGAAAATAATTTTTTTTTGCTCAATTACTCTTCTGTTACTGTGCAGCTACCTCACCAGAAATGCTGAATCTTTACACCAAGATAAAATTATGATGATAAGCATATGTATGTACAAACGCTCGCTCGCTCGTCACGCGCTCACAAAGCGCACTTAACTGGTTCAAATCCTTCTATCACCAATACAAATAATGCACAAAGGGGTATTAACCAGCCATATCCACAAAAAGATCAATAAGGGAGATGCCAGACAGCATCCTTAGCCATGGAAAATTCGTGCCTATATATAACCCCTCCAGTTCTACCTCTTCATCCCAGAGTGAATTAAGTCATTTGGAGACAAAGAATATACTAGTATATTACGCCGGCTGAATCACAAGGCTAAAGAAATGATTCAGTTATTACGCTGCACTAATGAAAGCAAGAGAACAAACATTTCGAAATAACACTTAAAAACCGTTATCGAAAACAGTCCAGTAATAATGTCATCTATTCATCCCTCTTGTGCTGCCTCTATCAACAGCACCCCGTCCCTCTTCCTCCTTTAGGTAACTCAAAGCCCTCTCAGCCGTGACTTGGGGCCTGCTCTAGACTGACCAGAGTCGGGTAGGTCGGGAGTCGAGTGGACAAGGAGAAGGATTAAGAATGAATGTAGCTCATCTTTTAGGATGATGGAATGGCTGTTGATATGAAACTCTGCAGGACATATACATTTACAATATTGTGAATACTCCTTGATGATGCTATTTATACTCCTCTAAATTTATAGATAATGGTTTTCATTCTACTTTCCTTAATAAGTGATTTTATGCAGCTTTTAATGACTCATGAACCCTTCATCTGTAAAAGTACAGCGATTCTCCTTAACTTGGAGAAATTATCTGGTGGCAGCCAGAATAAAATACTTAAATAGGGCCATGCCTGCCAAAAGGTCCCATATTACTCGCAGAACACTGCATTTCCTTCGCCTTACCAAACGTGGTGACAGTTAACCACCTGCGTCCACTTATGTTATCTCTCCCTTCCTCTTTCTTGTAGGGTGTCTCTGAACTTGTACAACGCTTTGCCTTACCCCTCGGAAGATGTATCCTCTTTCAAATGCTTCACCACTTGCTTATTTTCTTGTTCCACTAACGTCCTGGCTGGTGCTCTGCCTCTTCTGAAGTACCGTACCTCTCAAGAATCGGTATTCCAAACTTGCTCAATAGGCCAGCTCCTCCCTCCCTCCCTGCCACCTCTTTCTCCCTCCTTCTACCTCTTTCTTTGTCTCCCTACCCTTCTTTCTTTCTCCCTCAACTTGTCTATCTCCTTACCTCCTCTCTTCTCTTCCTCTACCTCTTTTTCTGCCCCCTCTTCATCTCTCTCTCTCTCTCTCTCTCTCTCTCTCTCTCTCTTTGGCCTGCTCCCTGAACTTATCCGGCCCATTGCCTGTGTCCATCGAGGGGGCAGATCACGGCCAGAAGGCTGAATGGAAGTAGGGTCTTTCACCTCAAATTCCTCAGATGTTTGGCTGGCAGGGAGAAGAAGTCTCGGGATTTATGCCTATCGACTGCACGAGCGTCATTCTGGTAAACAATTAATTTTTCATAAATCCAAGTTTTGGCCTAAAATAAGAAAACCAATAATTAATGCTACGTCCAGGCCCCAGTTGTGCTGCTGGTTGAACAAGATCAAGAGAGACACGAACCTGAGAGACGAGCAGTGCCACCTGAAATGCCATTATATCCAATTACTGACATCTTACAATTACCTAATTATCAGTTACATGATGCACAAGTTATGCTTCTAGCTTGCTTAAAGCCACCTTCCAGGTGTTATGTTGATCCCTCACTACTATGGCGTAATTTCCATATTACTTAGGCATCTGCCAGGCATATTATTTATCAGAAAGAGCATCAACGACTGACTGGCTAATTAAAGCTGTATCTAACCCAACTAAATAGAATCCCCCTACTCCCTCAAAATAATAAATAAGCAAGACAAATGTCACATTGATGGCCGACCTCACCGATGTAATACTATAATGAAAAATAATTCAGTTCTGTTCGAGTGAACAAAGCTAGCGAGAACACTGTTACACCGGTCAAGTTCCGACTATGCCACGCCTAGCATCAAAACTGGTGTTTCAAAGATCATTCAAAAGCTTATGAAAAATCATTATATTATCGTTTCGGTGGTTTTCTCAAAATTCGCCGTCAAAATGCCGAAGACAGATAAAACGCACCAAACTGAGCACCAAGCAGAACAACACTTGGAGTTTTGTAGACCTAATAACCACAGTGGATCTATTCACATCCTTAGAAAGCTTATGAAAAAGTAATAGATATTACTCGAGTGTACACTTTTAAAACATGCCAAAACATTATTTGAAAATTTGGAAAAAAAAATAACGGCCAGTTCAATCTGAGCCCCAAGCAGTAACAAAACTGTGTTATTCCAGAGACTATTAACACATTACTCCCGGGAGAGGAAGAAGTCCACCAACGTTGAGATAGAGGGACTCGGCAATTTTCGACTGTTTTCAACAGTTCGTTGATCATTAAGTTATCCACGGCATTCTTAACATATTTAATACTGTTAGAAATCATAACTCTCTAGATGCAGTATGTTAATAAGATGAAGGCACTATGTCGCCTTGAAGTGGAGCGATGGTGAGATAAATGAAGGTAATATTGCGATGCAAAATGGGTGTAGTTTTTGCCTGATTTCAATAGTTATTTTTGTTCTGAGTACAGTGATGCAGTCTTAATATAACTGGGTCATTAGAAAGCACAGCTCTTTAGCTGCGAGACGGTTTTAAGCTGAGGCTACTCTGTTGCCACGGGGTACAGCGGAGGTGAGTTAATTGAGGTAACTTTGGCAGTAACTTTATGCTATAATATGCTTACATACTGTATATTTCTTTATTTCAGTGTTGAGACTACAGTATGTACAACACTAACTATTGCATATTAATGTATTTGTTACAAAGAGATAGGACTAACACTTAGTTTCAGAATGTCACGAGTTCAGGTTTGTATGTTGAATGTGAGATAAGTAAATGCCATTTATATGAAAGTAACTTTTTGTTGGTTTCGCATGGAATTCTACACTTAATCTTCCAGACCCAAAGGTTCTGGGACGCCTCATTGGTTTTCTTCTTTAAGCATAAAACATTGAAATTTTTTTATACCCCCTGATCAACGACACCCGGCACATGAGCCCACGTACGTCGATGGCAGATGGATGACACCCGGTGGTATGGTACTAATGCTACAGTGGATCTACACATATAACTAGAAAGATGATAAAAAGTAATCTATGTTTTATATGTGACTTCTTAGGATTTGCCACAATATTGCTGGTAAAAGCAAAAAAACGCCAACCTTGGCACCAGACAGCACTGAGACTGCGTTATTTCGGAATCATTTAACGCGGCAGTAGTTTAAGCTCAGTGGAAATCTTATGAGGAAATACAGGGTGTTACCTAAGTAACTTTTCTGAAAATTCACTATCAGATTGGGAGAAATATGAAAAAAAAAAAAGCCAATATGAGCACCAGACAGCACTAAACCTAACTTCATTTGGGGAATATTAAAGATACAATAAACCTATACACATTGCTGGAAAGCTTATTCTTCAAAAAATGATTTGTGGACATTTGTCAATATTTGCCCCCATATTGCTGACAAACGCCAGAAAGTACCAAACTTAGCATCATAACAGTGTTATCGTGGAAGCTGATTAGTCTACAGCGGACCTATACACGTTGGAAAGCTTACTGAAAAATAATTTACGTATGTATGTAGCCTTTTTTAAATTCGCCACCATAAGCTTAAAAGTGCCATAAATATCAACACTGAGCACTAATCCTACTGTAGGTTATATCAAAAATTGTTAAAGCTACAATGGCTTTACAAACATTGTTGGAGAGATTAGGCATCAGTAACACGAAAGGAAAAAAAATGAATGATTAGGCTTCAGTAACACGAAAGCGAAAAAAGGATTCAAGCATGTTTTTTCCTAACCTGAAGAAGATTCCTGTCAGTTTCACTGATAATCAAATGCAGTTATATCGTAAGGATGATTTGACAAGTACTCAAGGAGAATCACAATTAATCACTCATGCAAACACGACTTAGTATTTAGATTGTGAGATTAGCCTACTTCAACCAGATAAAAGCAAACCGACTACAGCACAGCACAGTACAATACAACAGACCCAATTCTAGATGTTATAAGAAGCTTCGTTGTACCTTTTCTTAAGAGATTAATTTTTCCTATTACATCTCGTAATTCATATTTCTCCTCAGATTCTCGAAACAAGAGCGACGGCCATATTTTGGTCAACGTAGTGTGTGTGTGTGTGTGTGTGTGTGTGTGTGTGTGTGTGTGTGTGTGTGTGTGTGTGTGTGTGTGTGTGTGTGTGTGTGTGTGTGTGTGTGTGTGTGTGTGTGTGTCAAACAAAATTAACAGTTTTTATCAGAATTTAACTAAACTTCGTTAAATGCTTGAAGGATTACTAGGCGTCTAAGAAAACCTGTTTCTTTTTTTTATTTCTTTTTCTTTTCTTTTTTATCTTTTAATCATAACTAAAAGATCAGGCTCAAATGGCTAGGTCAAAGTTTGATCTAGCAAAATCAACTTGAATTGTTTTAACCCAGTTTACACGAAATTTGATGGAACGGTTAAACGTTGAGCAAGAATGAACTGATTCAGAGTTGAGATCAATCAGTCAAAGATCAAAATCACAAAACCAGGACAAAGTTCGATTCATGCGTCTGTGTTAAGATAACTAGAGCATTTTCGATATGATTCAGACTCAGCTTAGTGGACAAGTTAAGGATCATTCAAGAGGCTGATAATTGGCTTTGGAGAAAAATGGGTCAAAGGTCAAGGTCCCACGATAAGGTTAACCTTGACAGTTTTTACCCGATGTATAATAAACTTTGAAGAACGGCTCAGGTTAAAGTAATGATACAAGATTCGATTTTGATAAAGTCACAGGGAAAGGTCAAATGCCAAGGTCAATGAGCAAAGTCAACTCAGACAGCTCTGAGCTAATTTCTACCAAATACATTTGAAGGGTAAAGGATTAGGCAAGAATGAAGTAAGATGACTTAGAGTAATCAGTCAAAGGTCACGTTCGCAGGGCAGAGGCAAATAATCGGACCTTAAAACAGTTGGTAGTGGCAAGTCATGCACTCTCTGAGTGCTGTTTCTTGTTCATAGTTATTACATTTAACTGCATTACAGTGAAGAATGAAAGGATAATATTTGTGACCATTTTGCGTGACTGTCCATAAGGATAAATAGGGTAAACTACTGTCTATCGAACCTGGCTATGTAAAAACTAGTTGCATAATTATATACAATTGAATTATCAAGTCCTTGGTACAGTGGGCGATACACTGTGTACGATATGACAACAGGTATAAGTGTTTGGTCAGAATAAAATGTTATTAATGCATTTATTTTATCTACAAAATCTGACAGCAGAAGCGTTTGTACCTGGAACTTTTCAACTCAGCGATACCTGGTGGGCTGCAGACCAATCGTTCACCAACGAACGTATCTTGCACATAATGTAGAAATGATGAACTGCGGCAACCTAAATGTTATCGATTTGACATGTAAGATCTATAATGGCGTAAATTCCATAACCTGTTTTCTGGAAAGGCCAATGTCTTTTGATGAGGACGAAGTCTAACTCCACACCACTTCAGTTTGTCTAATTTAACTTGGAAATTTTTGTCCTTTTGCAGCTTATTGTTCAGCAGCAGAATATGATAACATAATGGCTTTACATCCTTTCCATAGCACTTCATCGTGACTAACGCCATATTCTAGTGCTGATGTCTGGTTACAAATCAGCAATCAAGATGAAGAGTTGGTATGACTGTGAGCAAACCACAGCTCGGTTTCTGTATTTCCTCAGTAACATCACCGTTTGAAAATCTACCACTGCACTCAAGCAAGCACATGTCCTCAGCACCAACAAAGTGAATGACAGATTACGCTAGCTACAGAGTCTAACTGGAAAGCAGGCAACGTCGAGGGCTGAAGGGAAGGGAGGGGCTAGGGGATGAAGTGCATGGGAGATCAGAGGGCTGAGGAAAAGGCAAGGAGAAAGGGAATGACGGGAGGGAACAGAAGGGGGCAAAGCCAAGGGGAAGGAAACGGAGTTGAATGAAGGGAAGGGATGGACAGTGGTCTGAGTGCAAAAGGAAGCAAGTGGGATGAAGAGAGGTGAGGGTGAGGGACTGAAGGGAAGGAAAGGCGAGGGCCTGAAGGGAAGGGAACGTGAGGGGCTCAAGGGATGGGCAAACAGCTGCAAGGAAGGGGAAGCGATGAGCTGAAAGGAAAGGAAGAGAAGGGAAGGAGAGGGAACTCATGAGAAGCGAAGGTAGGGGAAGAAAAGGGAATGGGAGGGGGGGCTCTTGGGAAGGTAGGGGAAGGAAAGGGAGGGGGCTAGGAGAAAACAAATGCAGGGGGCAGAAAGATGGGAAAAGGAGGGGACTGAAAGGATGGGAAAGAGAAGGGAGGGAGCTGTAGAGACGAGAAGGGAAAGGAATTAGAGGGGTTGAAGAAAACTAGAGGGAAAGGATGGAAAGGAAGGAGAAATAAACTGGAGGTCTGAAGAGACAGAATGAGACACTGAAAATTAATTAGAAGAATCCAGACTAATGACAGGGGATGAGAAAAATGTAATAACACAAACTACTGGAACTGGTTAACTCCTGTTATCCAACACCGAATTAATTATTTTATTGCTGCTGCTATCTGATGATGTTATTCACTTTAGGTGAATCTTTTAGATCTGAAGAGGTTATAAAGTACAGAACGTCCCTCGTAAGAACAATAGTCACTGGGAGACAGAAAAAAAAAAAAAAAACGATCTTCAGGTGAAGGGGTTAGAAGTTCATACGTTAATGAGGTTCATTATACAGCACGTACTCTCTTTCCATACGATAACGATTTTTTTGCTTTATTCTAGCCACCAACAAAAGGCTTTATGCCAAGGACGCGTCCACGTATGTCCTCGAACATGCGTTGACAACACAGCTGGCAACATGTTTGGGCACACGTATGCAACAGTACTTGGACAGACGTATGCAAACATGTTTCAGTGCAGTTTCAAACATACTGGCAGCAAAGATGATGCGATAAGTGTAACCAATCGAGGCAGCTGCAGCTTCATCATGATGCTGCCAACATGATGTGGACGGTGCTATTCTGAGCATGTTTGTAACTTGTTCGTTTTTGTGTTATGGACATGTTTCCAGCACTTGTTCCAGCATATGTGTGGACATGCCATAAAAAGAATCCTAATTCTATATGAAACGATTTTCATCAGCCCAGTTACTGATTTTTTTTTCCCTCTCTAGCAACCAGCAGAAGATATCATACGAGTCAAGAGGAACCTTGCACTTAGCTAAAAAGGAATCATGGTCATCGACCGCACATAAGGTTATTAGGGCAGGCAATAAATATCGGCTTACTGTTTGACCAGGCGAGAGTCTGCGACTTCCGCCTGCTGTTAAGGACATCTGGGATTTTGTATTTATAAACCCCTTCAACGATGCCCTTTGGTTCAGGCCCAGCAACTCAAACGATTTTCCTGGACTTCGCCTGCAAGACTCTGATGACGTATTATAACAATTTATATTTGCTCTCACCTTATATTTTATTTCGATTAGTGGAGGCTATTCGAAATGGCCGAGTTTCAAGAACCGTAGTCCTCTCTTACCCAATCGGTACAAGATGGCTCTCTAAGGCTACCCAAAATAGTCTAGAGGCTGATGATTACAATAAAGAATAAGGCATTGGATTCAAGGGGTTAAGGACATCCACGAGTAAAAGGAATGAGTGAACTTTAAGCATACACTAAATTACAATGCTTCTGTTAAGATGGTCTTTCCCCCACCACCTCCATGTGTCTTGAATTTGGCCCTCTCTTGTATTTTGTTTTTCTTTTGGAAGGAAATTATTGCGAGCTCGTGGCATAAAAAAAAAAAGATAAATAAATATGAGAAGTGACCTTAAAGCATGACGACCAGCATGGTACAAGAAGTGGGTAGGCAGCTGGAGGAGTATGTAGGAGGAGTAGGTACGTCTGCAAACAAATAGATTGGCAGATAAGTAGGTAGGGAGGCTGCCCATCAGGTGGGTAGACAGGTGAGGTAGGTAAATACATACTCGCAGGTTCGTAGGTAAATAGACAGGTAAGTAGCATTAAAAGCAGGACGGTAGGTAGGTAAGTAGGTAGACAAGAGAAGGTGGGAGGGACGAAGGGAAGGAGGTGAGGGAAAGAAGGAGGCAGGTAGGTAGCAAGGCAGACAGGTGAAGAAGTCAGAGAGGGAAGGAGGTAAATAGGTATGATGAATTGAACATTTGCAGGAGGTGAGAGAGAGAGAGAGAGAGAGAGAGAGAGAGAGAGAGAGAGAGAGAGAGAGAGAGAGAGAGAGAGAGAGAGAGAGAAGGGGGGCGGTAGTTGAGCTATGTGAGGGAGGGAAAGGTCGGGGAGGGAGGCAGGTAGGTAGGTAAGCAGGTTCGTGGACAGGTGAGTGAAGTAGGTAAGCAAACAGGCGTGGGAGGGAGGGAGGGAAGAAGTTTGGTGGGTAAGTAGCTAGACAGGAAGCTAAGTAGGTGGGAAGTGGCAAAGATAAAAAAGGAGAGGAGGCAGAAACTGGTGGGGGTAGAAAGGTTGGTAGGAGGTAGGTAAGTAGGCATATGAGGGAGAAGAAGGATAAGAGTGAAAGAAATCTTTAAAAACGTCCCATATTTTCTTTTATTATTCACGTACTGAAAAAGAACAAGCACAATGTGGTGAGCTATGTTAGGTGTACTAGGCTGTGTTTTAGGTAGGATTAGTTTCCATGCTGATCAATGCTTGACAAAATAGTGCATCCTAATCAGTCCTGACCTAACCCATTAGGGCAATGTAATTCCGCGTAATTAGAAACATTGGCAAAAAAAAAAAAAAACTGTGAAATAATCGTAAATTAGGAATAATAAAGTTTATGAATATCTAGCTTTCAAGAAGCAATGCTGCTCAAAAAATACAAGTCTACCTACGGCTCCATTTTCTCTGATCATGTTTCTTGGTTTTCTATAGTTTAACGTATGTGAAACGCATTCAGAAATATTTTCAGAGTGGTAGGCAACAGCTCACTTGCACCAACTCTGACGGTACACTTTTGAAGTACAAATGCTGATAGCGTTAAAATACTGCGACATCCGAAAACTATATACGGGTATAACGAGTATACTTAAATATGGATGTAGCACATAGTGTTACTATGTTATCTAAGTTCCTTGTCTGTCACACACACACACACACAAACACAAACACACACACAAAACGATGGGTGTAAGTGTAATGCTGGGTTGAATTTGGCTCGACTTCTCGTACCAATTCAACTCAACGCGGAGCGGGGTCCTCTTTCGAGACCGGAGCTAGTGCAATAAAGAGAGGTAGGACATAAAAACCTTCGGCAACACCATAGCCTACACGTATATTACTTCAGTCAGACACAGGACACTTCAGTAGACATTACATCACAATATAGAGCAATACAAAAACCTTATCTAAAATATTGTGTATCTCGCAGGATACTAGCTTTCTAGATACTAATGACAATACAAGAAATCTTAGTACTAAGAGTGCAGTAAATATCCGTGCGCGCGGAGCGCGTGAAAGGAGAGGGGGGGGGGTTGGCGATCCACCAGGAGGAGGTAGGGGAGACACGGAGAGTGACCTAAAACGGCGAGGAGGAAGTTATGGTAATATTTAAGCATGCCCGATATTAGCAAGGGAGTTTAGGTGTTTTCTGTTGGCGAAGATTCTTTGACAATCAACTCTGGTTCTTATTTTGACTTTAAGAGCGGGAGTGAGGAATGGAGAGAGTTTTTAGGAATAGCGTGCGGAGCAGGGGAATATCGTTATTACTCGCCGTCCTTGTTGTTTTGGTGACACTAGGTTTCTGTCGGCACAACTTATGCATTACACATCTCCCCGATATGTTATGTAGACTCTCGCTTCCCAACGCGTAACAAAGTCGGAACACTCGTAAATACTATTCCACTATATTACTCAGAGCTTAGCCAATAACACTCCAATAATATTTTAGTCTTTCTTCGGGCTCTAGAGATATGTCCTTAGAAAACTTCGGGATGACACTCGCACGTATTTTCACTTGAGGTCTCAACCCACATTCTCGTCCTTCAACGGGGTATTATGTCCTGGTTTACCCCAATGGAGATTACATGAAATTACTGCACCATACTTATTCTAAGAGAAAAGGAGTCACACTTAACCTACTTCACGATTGTTACAGGATCACTCGTATTTCCTCATGGAGAGAAACACGGACACATCATTGGTGATCCGGTCGGACTGAGGGCGTCGTCAGGGTGGGGCGAGCCGAGAGGGCACGGGGCGACTCGCGAGGGCGTCCTCTCGCGTCCGGGGGTTTCCGGACTGGGCTCCGGTGTAAGGCCCTTAGGACTGGGGCCGAAGAGGTCTAGGAACCTCTGGGTCAGGTCCTGGCGTCGCGGGGGCGTGGTGAGGTCTCGCCCGGGTGTCCTAGGGCGGGCCGGAAGAGGCGACGGACTGCGGTCTCCCACGAGCAGGGGCGCCGTCAGGGGAGGACTGCGGCAGCGGCTGTCACGGGGGCCCAACAGGTGGGTCTTCTCAAGGGCCACGCGTAGGGAACAGAGGCCGGGGGAAACAGGGAGGTCTCTCCGAGAATTTCCGGAGCGAGGCCCCTGGAGTTCAACCTCCGGTCGTGGAGACGTCTTTCTCCTCACTATACCCTGGGAGCGACCATCGATCGTCTCTACCGGAGTGCTGAGGGAGCGACCATTGATCGTCTCTACCTGAGCTTTAGGGGAGCGACCATTGATCGTCTCTACCTGATTTTTAGGGGAGCGACCATTGATCGTCTCTACCGGAGTGCTGAGGGAGCGACCGTTGATCGTCTCTACCTGACCTTTAACCCGCCCCGTCCCGGCCACTTTTCGACCACTGGTACCCCCCAATCCCGGGCAATTTTCGACCTTTTTTTTTTTTTGCTAAAACTTTCGCTTTTGGTGAGAAACATCGAAAATTCATAGAGAAATCGCTCACCTGTGGTTTAAAATACTCATTACAGGTAGGAGAGCCTCCTTACCTTACTGGGTTTTCTATCAGGCTGGCACCAAAGAAAACGAGTTCCATGGGAGGATAACTATTTCACACCACTCATAAACGGTATTTATTTATTTACTGTTACGAATTTATATGTAGTACAAGAGTATATTGGTTTTCAAGCAGTAATATAGGCATTATAAGCATTGGTTCACTCACTAATACCTGACCTTTTTTTGCCACATTACCTGATCATCATTTCTAACTGTTTCTTCCTCTAATGCTATGTAAAGTTTGTCCTCCACATTGTCATTGATTGGGGAATCACTCTGGCCCTGAATTTCGTACCGTGGCATGACATGGCTATACTGGCCAGGTCACTGATAACAGGTGAATTGCTGAGAAAAGGGCATGCAGGGGGGGGGGAGGAGGTCATGCTGGGTAAGGCATTGTCTCTGCCTGGCATCTTGTTGAGGTAGGTGTCCCGTGTATACGTACCAAAAATGACTCGCGAAAATTGAAAATTGTGGAAATTATGAACCTTGCAATTGCAGGAAGTTGAAGTACGTCCTCGGGATTAGCTGTGACAAAACGTGAGGACATAGAAGTACGTCCTCGGGACGGCGCGGGTTAAAGGAGCGACCATTGATCGTCTCTACCTGATCTTTAGGGGAGCGACCATGGATCGTCTCTACCTGATTTTTATGGAAGCGACCATAGATCGTCTCTACCTTGTTTTTAGGGGAGCGACCATTGATCGTCTCTACCTTGTTTTTAGGGGAGCGACCATTGATCGTCTCTACCGGAGTGCTGAGGGAGCGACCGTTGATCGTCTCTACCTGAGCTTTCAGGGAGCGACCATTGATCGTCTCTACCTGATTTTTATGGGAGCGACCATAGATCGTCTCTACCGGGTTTTTATGGGAGCGACCATAGATCGTCTCTACCTTAGCACTATCAGAGCGACCATAGATCGTCTCTACCTTAGGGGCGCTGCCTGGAGTATAGTTTCTGACTCCACCCCTAGCTAACTCGGTGATTCCGCCACGCGAAGGTAGTGTCTTTCGCCTACGGTGGCGGCGGCGTGGTGGTTGAATGTCACAGGGGCGCACGGCCCGGGCTGACATACGTCGTTGTTGCCCGGAATGGTGGTGGCTGGTGGCGGCTACCCCGTGGGGTCCGAGTGGGGGTGTCGGCATTCTCGTGGGCGAACTCCGTTGTTTCTGGTTCGCCTCATTGTCGGGGATACTATGGTATTCTCCGGAATATTCCGGAGTACCGTATGTGTGTCCGTTAAAGCCACGCATTTCACCACCGTGTTCTTGTAAAAAGTCACGTCCCTGTGGCTGGAGGTGGAACGCTAGAGTGTTGGAGGTGGTGTAAACGGGCTGGAGGTGTCGGAGTGTGTTCTGCCAGGCGACAGTGTAAGAATTTTCTTCCTGTGCTTGGTCATAGGTGAGGAAGAGGGTGGAGGGGGCGGTGGTGGACTGGAGGATATTTAACAGGTGGTGTGGCCCGCGGAGTCGGTGGTTCTTGGTAAGGGTAGGGGCCCATACGGCCCGCTTAATTCTCATGTTGCTTGGTGTGGCTGTCAGTGTGGTTGGAGGTTGAATGCTGGATAGAGTGGGTGAAGGCCGGGTTTTGTGTCGCGGTAATGCGGCGTTGAGTCTCTGGGGAGTACAAGTAGGAGGGATTTGGGCCTGATGTAGCTTGACAGTGTGTGTGTATCGGGTGGGTGGGCATAAGAGTCGGCCGGAGGGGGTGGTGGTGGTGGTTCTGAGGGTGGGTGTGGGTGGGAAAGCAGGCGTGCGGGGTGGGCGGGGTCGGTTAGCGCGGGCCGTCGCGCGCGTTGGGGACGCGGAAGAAGGTGAGAACGTCGGAGTGGGCGTGCGTAGGTGTGGAGGGGAGAGAGCGGTGGTAGTGGGTTGTCCTGCGGGGGTGGGCGGGGCACGTGGGCTTGGGTGGAAAGGGTGAGGCGGCGGAGGGAAGGGGTGAGGGTGAGCGAGGCGTGGCGGGTGAGATGTCAGGGGTGGTGCAGGGGGTGGTGGAGGCTGAGGTGGTAGGGGAGGTGGAGGGGGATGGCGAGGAGGAACCATCGCACTCGTATGTGGAAGTGACAGGCGGTGCGGGAGCAGGGGGGGATTGGGGTTGTGAGGTCGGTAGTGGTGGTGAGGCGGCAGGAGAGTTGGCTTGGAGGGTAGGTGGCGAGGAGGGAGTGCGATCTTGTGGTGCCATCCCGGTGTTTGGTGGTGGAGTGGTCTGGGCAGTAGCAGGGCTCTGTGCTAGTGGTGTGGGGTGGGAGGTGGAAGGCAGTGGACGGGGGGAGGTGGTTTTAGGAAGTAGGTTAGGGGAAGATGTGGAGAGGGTCCTAGGAGGCCTGTGAAGAGGGAGGCCGGTTTTGTGTTGCGGGAGTATAGTGGTGTGTGGGGTGGGAAGGTTAGAACTAGGGGCAGGAATAGGGGAAGGTAGAACAGAAGAGATAGTGAGAGGGGGGAAAAGGAAAGATAACGTTCTCCCCTGTCGTAGACTGGGGGAGAGGTGAGGTGGCCCCCACCATTACGGTGGGATGCGGGGGCAGGGGGGCGCTTTTTGTTTTTCCCTTTTTGTTTTTTCTTCCCCTGGGGCTTAGGGGAATTTGCGTAAGGTGGGGAGGTTTGTAAGCGCCCTCGTGTCATTTGGCTGCACTGGGCAGCTTCTAGCTGCTCACGGATGTCGTGGATCGGACATCCGTGGTAGCACGGAGAAAATTCCGACGGGTTGATGGTGATGAGGTCAACGGGGAATTGATTTATTTCGCCGATGCGTTGAGGGGTGGCATGGACGGCTAAAAGGCGCCTCATTAAACTGATATCTCTATCCATGTCTCCTGTTGGATCATGGATAGTGAAGTGTTGTCTTACAACACTTGGGAGTACTCTGAGCAGAGTATTAAATGTGTGTTGATCCCGGGTTTCTTCATCTGCCTCCGGGTAGGCAGCAGTAACCAGGCGTCTTGCCTGCAACAGGGTATTATCTAAATCCCCGTCATAAGTAAAACTATCCAATTTGGATAGAGCCACCACTTTCCCTAGTGATGGGGTGATGGCTTGGACAGCGAACTTGGTAAAGTTCTGCCGGTGAGTTCTGGGACAATTTTCGGCGCAATATTCGCTGCAGATTTACCCAGTAGTGGTAGTGTGACTGCAATTTTTTGTTGGTCATTATCGAAGCCAATATCTAGTAAGGGTTTAACTATTGCAAGATATGTGTGTATGTCATACTGGTCAGGGTCAAACTTGGGTAACTGAATGTGCGGTTTAGTTGCCATTTCCCCAAATATTTCCTGTTTACCTCTCTTCTACGCTCGGATCTAGAACCACCGCTGGCCACCAGTGTAATGCTGGGTTGAATTTGGCTCGACTTCTCGTACCAATTCAACTCAACACGGAGCGGGGTCCTCTTTCGAGACCGGAGCTAGTGCAATAAAGAGAGGTAGGACATAAAAACCTTCGGCAACACCATAGCCTACACGTATATTACTTCAGTCAGACACAGGACACTTCAGTAGACATTACATCACAATATAGAGCAATACAAAAACCTTATCTAAAATATTGTGTATCTTGCAGGATACTAGCTTTCTAGATACTAATGACAATACAAGAAATCTTAGTACTAAGAGTGCAGTAAATACCCGTGCGCGCGGAGCGCGTGAGGGGAGGGGGGGGGTTGGCGATCCACCAGGAGGAGGTAGGGGAGACACGGAGAGTGACCTAAAACGGCGAGGAGGAAGTTATGGTAATATTTAAGCATGCCCGATATTAGCAAGGGAGTTTAGGTGTTTTCTGTTGGCGAAGATTCTTTGACAATCAACTCTGGTTCTTATTTTGACTTTAAGAGCGGGAGTGAGGAATGGAGAGAGTTTTTAGGAATAGCGTGCGGAGCAGGGGAATATCGTTATTACTCGCCGTCCTTGTTGTTTTGGTGACACTAGGTTTCTGTCGGCACAACTTATGCATTACACATCTCCCCGATATGTTATGTAGACTCTCGCTTCCCAACGCGTAACAAAGTCGGAACACTCGTAAATACTATTCCACTATATTACTCAGAGCTTAGCCAATAACACTCCAATAATATTTTAGTCTTTCTTCGGGCTCTAGAGATATGTCCTTAGAAAACTTCGGGATGACACTCGCACGTATTATCACTTGAGGTCTCAACCCACATTCTCGTCCTTCAACGGGGTATTATGTCCTAGTTTACCCCAATGGAGATTACATGAAATTACTGCACCATACTTATTCTAAGAGAAAAGGAGTCACACTTAACCTACTTCACGATTGTTACTGGATCACTCGTATTTCCTCATGAAGAGAAACACGGACACATCATTGGTGATCCGGTCAGACTGAGGGCGTCGTCAGGGTGGGGCGAGCCGAGAGGGCACGGGGCGACTCGCGAGGGCGTCCTCTCGCGTCCGGGGGTTTCCGGACTGGGCTCCGGTGTAAGGCCCTTAGGACTGGGGCTGAAGAGGTCTAGGAACCTCTGGGTCAGGTCCCGGCGTCGCGGGGGCGTGGTGAGGTCTCGCCCAGGTGTCCTAGGGCGGGCCGGAAGAGGCGACGGACTGCGGTCTCCCACGAGCAGGGGCGCCGTCAGGGGAGGACTGCGGCAGCAGCTGTCACGGGGGCCCGACAGGTGGGTCTTCTCAAGGGCCACGCGTAGGGAACAGAGGCCGGGGGAAACAGGGAGGTCTCTCCGAGAATTTCCGGAGCGAGGCCCCTGGAGTTCAACCTCCGGTCGTGGAGACGTCTTTCTCCTCACTATACCCTGGGAGCGACCATCGATCGTCTCTACCGGAGTGCTGAGGGAGCGACCATTGATCGTCTCTACCTGAGCTTTAGGGGAGCGACCATTGATCGTCTCTACCTGATTTTTAGGGGAGCGACCATTGATCGTCTCTACCGGAGTGCTGAGGGAGCAACCGTTGATCGTCTCTACCTGAGCTTTAAAGGAGCGACCATTGATCGTCTCTACCTGATCTTTAGGGGAGCGACCATGGATCGTCTCTACCTGATTTTTATGGGAGCGACCATAGATCGTCTCTACCTTGTTTTTAGGGGAGCGACCATTGATCGTCTCTACCGGAGTGCTGAGGGAGCGACCGTTGATCGTCTCTACCTGAGCTTTCAGGGAGCGACCATTGATCGTCTCTACCTGATTTTTATGGGAGCGACCATAGATCGTCTCTACCGGGTTTTTATGGGAGCGACCATAGATCGTCTCTACCTTAGCACTATCAGAGCGACCATAGATCGTCTCTACCTTAGGGGCGCTGCCTGGAGTATAGTTTCTGACTCCACCCCTAGCTAACTCGGTGATTCCGCCACGCGAAGGTAGTGTTTTTCGCCTACGGTGGCGGCGGCGTGGGGGTTGTATGTCACAGGGGCGCACGGCCTGGGCTGACATAAGTCGTTGTTGCCCGGAATGGTGGTGGCTGGTGGCGGCTACCCCGTGGGGTCCGAGTGGGGGTGTCGGCATTCTCGTGGGCGAACTCCGTTGTTTCTGGTTCGCCTCGTTGTCGGGGATACTATGGTATTCTCCGGAATATTCCGGAGTACCGTATGTGTGTCCGTTAAAGCCACGCATTTCAGTAAGCTCTAACATACAGACGATTCACGTTATCGAAGCACACAGAGTAGCCTAATTTTTACTTATTTACCTATTGGAATATGCCTGCCATCGCATCCTGTGAGGCATGACCATGACACATGAACCTCAAGTTATTTCAAACACAATTAAGCATCATCATTATAAATTACTGCGGCGCAGTAGACGTCCCCTTCACCCTTTCCACCATCCTGGGTGATGGGGACATTGTTATGACTGATAAATTGATGGCTTTCTTGAGAGAGACCGGACTGATCAGAGTGATGTGACTTTTTTACTGTGTGGTTATGGTTTTTATGAAAAGTAAATATGTATATATTGTAATATTAATTAGGGTTGACAGTTGACATATTTTAAATAGTTCCTCCTCCCACCGATCTATTTCTAATATAGATGTCCCCTACATTAAGCCAAGTTCCTTGCCTGACAGTCACCAGCTGATGAGTGCAAGTGTGCAATATAGGAAGGTATTGGGCACTTGCAGTCGATGGTAGTCTGCTGGGCGAGGTTCTTCAATTTTTGTATAAATTATGTAAATACATTATATTATCTTGCTTAAGTTATTCTAATTAGGGACGACAGCTGACGTATATGGAAATGTTCCTGACTCGTCTGGTTCCCTTTCATATATTGATGTCCCCTATATTAGGTTGTGCCTCGACTGACAGTCATCAGGTGATGAGTGCAGGTATGTAATGTAGAAAAGCATTACATATCTGCAGTCGATGGTGTTCTCTTGGTCGAGGCTTTTTGAATATTAGTGTAGGTCTAGTTATTTGTCTCTTAGGATTTAGTATAGGTTAGCGATTTGTCTGTTAGGTGGTTAGTTTTAGGGTCTTTAAATTAGGTTTTTTTTTTTTTTATAAGTAATATAAGGTTAAAAATATAAAAAATAAATAAAAATAATAAAAATAAAACTACAAAAAAATAATAAAATAAAAATTATTATATATATATGTACGTGTGCATGAAAGTGTGTATGTTCATCTGCATGGATGTGTGTATGTATGTATGTATGTATGTATATATATATGTTTGTATATATATGTATATATGTGTCAATATATATACATATATATATATTTGCCTTAATGACCAGAGGCTCCGGCCTCAATGGTCGATAGGCAAAATAAAAAAAAAAAAAAAAATCATCATAATCAATAAGAAGCGGCAAACGCCGCAGGGCGCATAGACTCACTTACCCCCTGACTCCACCCACGCGGGTCTCTGTGCAATCCTCCAGGCAGCGACTCTTCCCCTTCTAAGTATCTCCCGACAGGAGATACTCCTCACACACACACACACACACACACACACACACACACACACACACACACACACTTACTGTCAGTCTGATAATAATGAATGCATTTCTAAACAAAAGCTGGAACTAATACTTTGGTGTACACCTGCTGCAGAATTATTGTTGCAGTACTGAGATACTTGTGAAAAAAAAAAAAAAATCGTGGTGGCGTTGGTGTAATTGGAAACATACTCCGCATCGACAGGTTCCGGGTTCGATTTCCAACTCAGCCGTGAGATCTTTGGGCAACGTTTCCTTTGCCCTTGAGTGGCCCTTTTTACCTACAAGTGAACTAGGAACTTGGACTGTTAATTCGACGATTGCGTGTAGTGGTCAAGGAGAAGATTGGGGCCGTAACACTGACTGACCGCCCGAATTACCCTCGCCTAGTCAGAGTGGTATTAAACTCTTGAGTACAAGTGTGTGTGTGTGTGTGTGTGTGTGTGTGTGTGTGTGTGTGTGTGTGTGTGTGTGTGTGTGTGTGTGTGTGTGTGTGTGTGTGTGTGTGATTTATTGTTAGATGTTTGCTGTCTCCATGCGATTTTGTACAGTTCAGGATCTTTTAGGGGTTATATATAAATTTGTGGCCTTCATCAACACTCGTCTCAGCCAGGTAAAATGTTTAGTAGCAGCAACAGCAAAATACAGGATGACGTCACCGTATGAAAAGTACTAATCCAATCTTGTTTTCCATTCAACTAAATTGCTGGAAGCCTTCATTACTACTAAGAACTTTCTATAACGCTCGCAGTGTGTGGAAGTTGTACCTGTGCCGGAATCACTTTCAGACACCTAATGCAATGAAATCTTTCACTCCAAGCCCCTCCCCCCTTTTTTTTTTTCCTAATATCTTGCTTCCTCTAGACGATTTTACTCAGCTTGGGAAGACGTCTTGCAGTGAGAGGGTAAATGATAGCTACGTCAAACGCCCTCCGTTCGAAAAGTTTTGTTATAAGGTGAGGAAAAATGTCTATACCTAACAAGAAAAAAATAAAAGAATATGTTATCGAACTGAAGTCTTGAGATAATTCAGCTGCATGGAACAAACAACTTCAAGTCAGAGCCGCAGCAATCAAATTGGCTTTCCAAATCAAACTGGTTTTCTAAATCAAATTGGTTTTTAAATTTCAGTCACTTAACCAACTGATCTACCTGTCAGAGACAACAGCCGAATCTTCTTTAGAAAACAACATCCACTCCATTTACATAAGTCTTTCCACATCATTCTTGTCCTTTCTCTCCTCATCCTTCTCCCATCCAGTTCACATATTATTTAACAGGTAAGGGGTATGGGTGCCTACACCATGCATAGCACCAAAACTGTGTTGTTTCAGAGACCATTAACGCCACAGCGGATTTACACATATCACTTAAGAATATGAAAAAGTGAGAGTTCTTACATAATACCTCTCAAAATCCACCACCATATTCCTGGAAAAAGGAAACAAAAACGAACAGGGCTCTCTCATAACTGTTATTTCAGTGACTGTTAAAGCTATTGCGATCAATGAACGTTGTTGGAAAGCTTATGAAAAAATAATGTGTTACTTCTGGGATGTTTCTCAAGTCACACTGCTATTTATTACGGAAGTAAAAAAAAAAAAAAAGTGAAAATGAATTATTAAAATTCGCCATTATTATTTATGAGAGAAGTAAGTTTTTAAAAGCTGAAAAAAAAAAAAATACTGAGTACCAAAATTATTATTCGGAAACTGCATACGCTTCAGCAAACCTACGCATGTCGTTCAAGAGCTTGTCATGTTGTTGCTCTTGTTGCTTCGCCTAATTCTGGCTGGTCAAGCATACCCGTCGACTACAGGGAAGCAGCCGTTTACGTGGGGCCATCCTACAAGTACAGAACAGTACATACACCATGTAGGGATCCGGCGGCCCCTTGTGATAGTTAGCAGGGTTCTTCCTCGTGGCGAGGTGCAAGGAAATATGAAGAGTCTTGGCTCTCAGGACGCAGCAGCTACTCCAGCCAGAGTTCGCAGTGCAACTATGTGAATGCTCCTCACCAGAGCCGGCAGTGATATTTTTTTTTTTTTTTTTTTAAGACCATGCAGCTGAAAAGTCTCACAACTCGCCAAATTAAGCACGAAACTCAAGCCTATATGCGATTAATGGTTCTTAAATGGGGTTTCCTCAAAGAAATCCATCGCTGCTGAACAGAGCCAATATGAGCAATACTGAGAGAGAGAGAGAGAGAGAGAGAGAGAGAGAGAGAGAGAGAGAGAGAGAGAGAGAGAGAGAGAGAGACGAAGTCAGGTGTGTGACCAGCCATGCCTTGTCATTAGAGTCGAAAGCCCCTAGGCTGATAGTATTAACATTCTGATTTCAAAAGGCCACTCTGTGTGTATTTATATTAGGCAAGTGGAGCGGCACACTTCCTTTAGCTAAAATAACAATGTCACCAAGCGTGTTCGTTCGAACAGTTCCACGCTTTCAAGTGTGAACGACTTTAACTTTTTATTACCCGTCTGTTGTTTTCACTCGATTTGTGTTTGTTTGTTCTTATTTACGCGAAAACTACTGGTGCGATTCTAAAATTACAAGGATGATGGGCTATGACCTTCTGATCATCTGATTAAATTCTGGGCGAAGGTCCAGGCTGTAAGCCAAAAAAATGTAAGAAAAAATACAATAAAATCGTTTTTTCGCCGGAACACCTTTCAAATTCGTCATATCGACATGAAAACAAAACCTAAAGGTGCATCATTCAAATCTGCATCCTATAGCACGCCTCATTACATCAGAGGGGTCACTCCCCAGTTAGCTGTAGGGGGGTCAATGTCAGGTGGGTCGGACCTAAAATTTCAAATGGGCAATATATCGTCAATTTTCACCCGATTTACTCCAAATCTGATATGTGACATCTTTGACTAAATTTTTTGTTGTGTTTATAAGTCAGCACTAAAATGACTGCCGGGGATGGATTTGCTGTGCCTTGGCACCGCTTCTTGTATTAAGTTCATCTCACTCCTCCATGTACTTCAAGTAACATATAGCCTATCACTTAAATGACCACCCTCCACTGCCTTAATCACATGCACCGGCTCCACCCCATCCACTTCGATCCCTACACTATGGTTATGTATACTATATTATATTCTTGTAATAACCAGAAATTTCAGTGACAAATCAAAGTCAATTTTTTATCAGCCAGAGTAACATACATATATTATATATACATAGAAGAAATTATACTGGCCAAGTTTGTTGAGCCGATTGCTCTTTTACAAACCTAATAAGCTTTTAAAAGTACCTTGGTTCATCTGTCTCTGACAATACAAAATTATTAATTTATGAAACAAACTTATATTCCTGTATTTCTTAATTAATGATTAAGAACCCACTCATAATTTTATGTTTAACTGCCTGTTTAAAGAAGCTAAGATTATTATTAGTTTTAAGGTGATAAGGCAGGCAGTACCTCATAACTGGTCCTGCACAATATGTAATTATGACGTTTGCTGGTAAGTGTTGTAACTGCTTGGGATAATGAGTTTTCTTTCACGGCCTCTCGTATCATAATTGTGACTTACGTATTGGAACATACTGCTACAGCAGTTCAACCCATTTAGAACCTTAAATGTAAATTGTATGCTAAAATATTTATATATTTGATCGGTGTTTAAAATATTCATCTCACTAAATGCATTACTAGTGAATCATATTTTTAAAATAAGAAATAATTCTTACTATCCGTTTCTGCATCACAGTCAAGGGATTTTTACAAGCTTGACTCGCACCACCCAATACAACAATACCATATATAAGATATGGATATACTAAGGAGTGGTACACACTTCGAAGTGCAGAGGAGGTAAGCATTTCACATGTTTTATGCAATATACCACATCTTTTGGCAATCTGACTGTTTACCCTCAGTATATGTTCCTTTCATTTTAATTTATGTTTGGATTTGGATAAACCTCTCGAACTTGAGAGGGTTCGATATAACTTTTATATGCATCTTATTTATTGTAGGTCCTTACATAATTAAACCAGTCTTGTATTACCTAGAAATAAAAACGAGGGTATTACCTAGAAATAAAAACGAGTGCATTATCGGACTGAAAAGGTTCATCCCATACTGCCTACCCATTCCTGTGTTCTTTCACCATTCCCTCCAGGCGACTCCACAGTCAAAGTAAAAACTGACCACCAACACCCTAACCAACCTGCCCAAACCTAAGAATTTTATATCTATATGTATCTCTCTCTCTCTCTCTCTCTCTCTCTCTCTTTATATATATATAGATATATATATATATATATATATATATATATATATATATATATATATATATATATATATATATATATATATATATATATATATATTCCGGTATATATTGGCTGTATCGTCCCCACTTCGGTCGGGATAGGCAGGTCCTGCATTGGACACACAAACGGCTGATGAGATGATATATATATATACATTGATAGATAGATAGATAGATATAGATAGATCAATCAATCAATCAATCATTTCCTGTGGCACCCCACGGGATGCAAAGGGCCTCAATGAACTCTCTCCACCAATATTTGTCTCTTGCCATCTCCTTCAAGTCCCACCAACACTCCTCTCCTGCTTCTTTTTTCATTGTCCTCAACCAGGTTTCCCTCGGCCTACCTCTACCTCTTCTTCCTCTAGCAGTCCACTCTGGCACATCCTGTATTAAACAACCTTCTTTTCTGTATATGTGCCCCAGCCATTTCCAGCGAGACAATCTCACATAATCATTAACTGGTTCCACTCTCGTAATATCCCTTACTCTTTCATTTGTAACTCTGTCTTGCCACTGTACCCCAAGAATCCTTCTCAGTATTTTATTCTCAAATTCTAATACTTTCTGATCTGTTGCAATTGTACTGTACCATGACTCATGCCCATAAATTAAAATTGGTCTAACCATGGACTTGTAAATTTTCACTTTAGTGTGTACCGAAAGCATATTATTATTCCAAACAGATTTCAACATTCCAACAGCTAGCCAAGCCTGTCTAATCCTCTCCTCAATTTCATTGTTTAATGATCCATTAGATGATACAATCGTTCCCAGATATTTAAAGTTTTCTACATTCTTCACCACATTATTCCCAATTACACAATCGATTTGGTTCTCCACGTTCATATTAATAATTTCAGTCTTTCCACAATTTATTACCAATCCCACTTTTTCTCCTTCCTCCACCAGACAATCAAGCACCCTCTGCATCTCAGTACAATATCATCAGCATAGTCCAAATCCATCAGCTTCTTATTTTCTTTCCAGTTAATTCCTGCACCTGTTCTCCTTACAACCTTTTTCATAACATAATCCATAACCAAAACAAACAGCAATGGCGAAAGAACTCCTCCTTGAATCACTCCTGACCTAACTTGACATGGATCACTCAAAGAACCACCCACCATCACCTTACAAAAAGTACCTTCATGCAGGCTTCTAATAATATTTACAAACTTTTCTGGTATACCATAGAATCTCATAATTTTCAACATAGCTCCACGTGAAACACTATCAAACGCCTTTTCAAAATCCACAAAACTCATGCTAAATATAGATATATATTTATGTATGTATGTATTATAAGGTCAGTAAAGAGCGTGTTCATTTTCTTAGAGTGTCATAAATGTCAGATATTACCGCTATACATATGGTAAAGCATTATAGACTAAGACAGACTACTACTTACCAAAATGAAGAGGTGGGGCAGGAACAAATGGGAAGGGAGATGAAGGAACAGAAAAAGAAATATGAAGCAGAAAGTGGACAAAACAAATAAGAGAAAAGGAAAATAGAAGAGACGGAAAGGGAAAACAGAGAAGAGGGAGAGGAAAGAGGAGAAAAAAAAATCCAAAGAATGAAGAAATAATGAGAAAGATATCTGTAAGAAGCGCAAGAAAGAGAGAGAGAGAAGAAAGAGAAATCCAGAGAAACGGGACATGGCTTCAAAAGACGGAAAGAGATGTAAAAGAGGGGGTCTGAAGGGATGGAATGGGGTCAAAAGATGGAAAGGGCGAGCGAAAGATTCCAGCAAGATGGAATAGCTGTAACTCACCCTATCACGCCCCAGCAGCCAGTCAGGAGCCACCACTCACCTGATGGACAGAGCAATGTATCAGTATACTTAAAGGACCAGTAAAATTAACTAGGAGTAAACAATTAACACGTCCGAGTTGAGTGTAACTAATGTACCGTACCTTATCCAATACAATCCATATAACCTAGGTACAGAAGAGCCGGTACGCGTGGTATACCGTGGAATGAAAAAGTGCAGTATTTGCTGAAATACGATGACTGGGGTGGATGGGGCGCCCATCATCTCACTCAGTGTAGAGATGCCATATGATCTCTACACTGAGTGACAAGCCAAATTGTTTCCTGTACCCAGGAAACCATTTACTACGCCGGGTGGTAACCATATAACCGGGGTTTTTGGCAGGGTTAAGTGTCCCTCAGATTCCTCTGTCCAAAATCACTTAATCATGGCAGTCGTTTCAGAGAGCCTCGGAGGGCCTAATACCTACCCAGGGCCCCAACCAAATGGGCAGATTCGCACGGCCATGTGGAATGTGAGAGATGTGAATGAGGAAAACAAGAGGGTGGAAATGGTGAATGTGTTCAAGAGTGCGAGATATGTCGTGATGGCATTGTGTGAAACGGAGATGAAGGGGTGTGAAGTGGAGGAGTGGGAGGGTGTGAAATGTGTAAGATCGGGCATGATTGGGCGAGGAAGATGCAAGGAAGGAGTTGCTTTGTTGATGAACGAGGTGTGGCAGAGTGGAATGAGAGACTACGAATGTGTCAGCTCGTGGTGTATGTATGTCTAGTTCAAGTCTGAGAAGGTGAAAGTGATGGTGATTGTAGCGTATGCACCGTGTGAGGACAGGAGTGAGAGAGAGAGAGAGAAAGACAGGTTTTGGGATGAGCTGGGTGAAGTAGTGGGAGAAATGCCCTAGAGCTCTAAAGTGATCGTAATGGGGGATATGAATGGAAGAGTAGGCCCTGGTCCTGAAGATGACATAGTGGGTTGTTGTGAAGTACCAGAAGAAAACGATAATGGGAAGCGACTAAAGGATATGCATCAGGAGAGGTTACGCGTTTGTAACTTGTATTTCAAACACAAAGATGCACATAAATATACATGGTACAGAGGGAACGGGGATCATGCTGAAAGAAGCCTGATTGATTACGTCAGTGGTTTCCAATCTTTTCTAATTCTCGCCCCCTCTCACTGAATGACACGTTCCTTGCGCCCCCCTTCCTCAAATACTGTATTTTACTGGCATAGTTGGCACATGTCAATAAATATCATAGATTCTTAATCTTTGAAATTGTTTATATAATCAGACGACTAGATTTCTTATTCATATGAGAAATATTTTCTCCATATTTAGAAAATTGCTGAATTCCATCATAATTCACAGTTTTCAAATATAATTACCCTCTTCATCAAGCCTTCGCACCCCCCAGGCAGCCCTTCATGCCTCATCAGGGGGGCGCGCCCCACAGGTTGGAAACCGCTGGATTACGTGCTCGTAAAGAGGTCGATTGTGGGGATGGTGGCTGATATGAAGGCCGTGAAAAGACGATGCGGAGGTCTGTCAGATCATATGGCCGTGGTATGCAGGATCACGCTGAGAGGAATGAGGTGGATCAGCAGAGAGAGGAGCAGTCAGGGAGAAAGACTGAAAGTTGAGAAGCTGAGGACCAAAGAAATGACATGATTACAGGACCAAAGTAGAGGAGGAGTTAGAATCAGTGAATTGGAATGAAATGAATCTGGACAGCCTGTGGAATGCATATAGGGATTGCTTAGTTAGGAATGCTAAAGCCGCGTGTGGTGTGGAAAGAGTAAAAACAAAGAAGAAAGATACAGCATGGTGGGATGAGGAGGTTAAGAGAGAGGTGGAGGAAAAGAAGAAGTGGCTGAAGTGGTTACAGGACAGGGGTTTCATTTAAATAAGAACTGAATACATTGAGAGCAAGAAGCACGTAAAGATTAGTGAAGAAGAAAAAGGAGGAGGTAAATGATGATCTAGGAAGAAAAATGAATGCGAACTACTCTGAAAATAGGAAGTTATTCTGGAAAGAGGTGCGGAAATGTAGAAGTTAAAGTGGAAAGTAATGTGATGGTGTGAAGGATGTAGGTGATAGATTATTAACCCATGGGGATGAAATAAGGACCAGATGGAAAGAATATTTTGAAAGCCTGATGAATGCGAATAGAGAGAACACAGCCACTGTACACATGACTGGTTTTGGGGGTGTGCAGAGAAGGAATGCAGTGCCAGGAGACGTGACACTCGCACTGGTGAAGAGTGCTGTGAAGCGACTGAAAAATGGGAAAGCAGCTGGGATTGATGAGGTGTATGCAGAGAAGCTTAAGTGTAGTGGAGAGAGTGGAACGAAGTGCTTGTTGGAGATATGTATGAAGGCACGGATGAGTGAAACTCTGCCAACAGAGTAGGAAAAGGCTGTGATTGTACCCCTAGCTGCAAAAATAAAGATGAGCTAGGTGAGTGCAAGAATTATCGTGGCATAAGTTTATATAGTGTGGTATGGAAGGTATATGGAAGAATTATTACAGGGAAAGCAAGAGAGATCTTAGAAGTCCTAGTGAGTGATGAACAGGGTAGCTTTAGCAGTGATAGAGGATGTGTGGATCAAATATCTGCAGTGAAACAGATAGTGGAGAAGGCTTGTGAGAAGGACCATATGGTGTTTATGGCATTCATGGATCTGGAAAATGCAAACGACAAAGTGGATAGCGAGGGATTGTGGAAAGTTTTGCGCATGTACGAGGTAGACGGTAAGTTGCTAGGTGCCGTCAAGTTTTTATGACGGTAGTGAGGCATGTGTAAAGGTTAACGGGTATCTAAGTGAATGGTTCACGATCGGTGTGGACGTGCGACAAGGTTGTGTGATGTCCCCATAGTTGTTCAATGTATATATGGATGGAGTGATTAGAGAAGTAAAAACACGAGTAATGGTGAGAGGGATGGCGTTGGTAATGAATGGTGATGGATGGTATATCTCAAATTTGTTGTATGCTGATGATGCAGTACTGCTTGCAAGTACCGGGCAAGAACTTGGTAGGCTAGTGCAGAGTTTTGCTGATGTCTGTGAGCGTTGTGCCTTGAGAGTAAATGTAGAAATGAGTAAAGTGATGGTTATTGAGAGAGAAGGTGACTCCCAGTGCGATGTTACAGTGAATGGAGAGAGACTGGAATTGGTGAGAGAGTTGAAGTACTTGAGTACAGTGATAGAAAAGAGAGGAAAATGTGCAAAAGAAGTGGAAAGTAGAGTGACACAAGGAAGAAAGGTAGCTGGTGCTATGAAGGCCTTGATAAAAAACAGACGCTTGAGTATTGCTGCTGCACGAGGCTTACATGAAGGAATGTTAGTGCCAACTTTAACATATGGATGTGAGACTATGGTGTGGCATGCAAATGAAAAGTCAGGAGTAAGAACAGTGGAGATGGAACTGCTGAGGAGTGTATGTGGAGTACAGAGGGTGGATAGGATACGAAATAATGTGATTCGTGAAAGATGTGGAGTGAGGAAGTCGGTGGACACCAGAATCGAAGAGAGTGTGCTGAGATGGTATGGTCATGGAGAGAGAATGGATAACAACAGAGTGGTGAAAAAGGTATACCAGAGCGAATTTGAGGGAGGAAGGAGGCGATGTAGGCCAAGGAGAAGGTGGAGAGATAATTGGTGGATGAGTGTGTGAGGAAGAGAGGTTTGGAAGTCGGTGAGGCTAGGTAACTGACAAGAGGTCAAACTGGCTGGATGAATGTTATGAGGAGAAGTGCATGATCAGGGATTTGGCACCCCTTTTTAACGTGGCAGCGTCTGGATTGACTCAATCGGATACGTTTATGTGAAGCTACAGAACGTGGCGAATGTTTTTGGTGTATCTGATAGAGCCAGGATTCCGGGGGCATGAATGATGAGTGAATGGAATCGTGGCCCATTGGACTGGGCAAATTTGGTCTGTCTGGACACTGCTACTCCTCACCCTGCCCTAGGGTGGGAAAGGAGGTCTGGATGATGATGAATAATGGTGACGATGACTGGGTCTGTTAGTGACACGACCGGGAGGACTGTTCCATCATGTGATTAGAGTACGTAGAGTGAAAATTGGAGTCAGGCGCTTCCGGTAACAGGAAATGACGATTACAGCGATGACGCAGGAGGGAAGCTGCAGATAGCTATAAGATGAATGAAGCATACTTTGGCAGTCTTTTTGGAAGGGATTGGATTATATATATATATATATATATATAAGATGAATGAAGCATACTTTGGCAGTCTTTTTGGAAGCGATTGGATTTTATATATATATTGTGTAACTCCCAGTGAATGTACAGTTGTGGTCATAAATAATAACCTATCCTCCTGTACCTCGTGCCTCAGGCTGGCTCCTTTATACGTGGCAAGTCACAGTGGAGTAAGAGGGGCTGAGAGGGAAGGGCCTGGGAAAGAAGGGAAGGTAGGTGGGGGAGGGGGCGAACGATGGTGAGGGGGGGGGAGTGAGGGAGGAGAAGGAGAGGAGGTTGAGGAGGGAGAATGAAAAGCGAAGTGGTGGTCACATTATCTATTGTCTTTTATTAAGTGCATAATATAAAGGAGTTCATATTTGGTAGATGATGCTGTATTACACCTTGTATAGCGGCGTCAGCTAACAAGCATTAGACAGGTGGTGATATCAAGGGCTGGCTCGTGAGAGAAACATGCTGATGTGACAGTTCAAACATTAGTGCGGAACAAGATATTCGTGTTTATCCGTGTACTTTGACTTCGGACGCAGAATGGAATCTGAATGGCTTAGACTTCCGTAATGTTTATGTAAGAAACGTCCTCTACCCTTACATGTAAATAATTTTTGGAAGTAGATATCATATGCAACCTTTGACATGGCTGTGTCCATAGTAAATATGCTCATCCTCTCGGTATACATTCCCTCTATACAGTCTCAATCATGTCAACTGTTTATGGTATCTCTGTATGAAAAGGCTATTTAAAATAATTGAGCATAAAAGGCAAATAAATCTGTTGTCTATGCACATGGATGGATATATTAACGATATGTCCCATTAATCTGTTGTTTGGACTGCATGCGGGTATAGGATTGAATGGCTGTCCAACATTCTCAACACCTTCTCATCACGGAATGTTATTTTCCTCCGACAAAAAAAGCTAGTTACAAATTGGTGGACAAGGCAACAGTATGTTGTGCTGGAAACTTCTGGCTCTGCACAAATGTTTAATCTGTCACGTCTGTACTTTTCTGTCATGAGCTAGCCCTTGATATCACCACCTATCTAATGCTTGTTATCTGACGCCACCATATAAGGTGTAATGCAACATAATCTACCAAATATTAACTCCTTTTTATCATTTCCCGAATTAAAGCAAACAGACAAATAATGTGACCACCACTTCGCATTTCATTCTCCCTCCCCTACCTGTTCTCTCTTCCTTCCCTCACTCCACCCCCGCACCATCGCTCGTCCCCCCATCCACCTTCCCTTCTCTTCCTGGCCCCTCCCTCTCAGCCCCTCTTACTCCACTGAGATTTGTCGCGGAATAAGGAACCAACCTGAGCCACGAGGTACCGAAGGATAGGTACCACGACTGTACAGTGAGGTTGGATGATGAGGAAATGGAAAATGTGAGTGCGTTTAAGTACTTGGGTAGTGTGATGAGTAAGGATGGAAGCTTGGAGAATGAAGTGTTTGATAGGGTACAGCATGGAAGAAAGGTTGATGGTTCCTTGAAAGCAGTGATAAGAAACAGGGAAGTGAGCACGGAAGTGAAAAAGTTACTACATAACAGTATTGTGATACCATCTCTAACGTATGGAAGTGAAGCTTGGACGTTGTTGGAGGGACACAAATCAAGAGTGAGAGCAGTGGAAATGAGTTATCTGAGAGGAGCCTGTGGAGTCGCATGGGGAGACAGACTGACAAATGAGGGTGTAAAGGAGCGTTGTGGTGTGGATGTGGATGTGATACGAGGCATTAGGAGAAACACATTGAGGTGGTTTGACCATGTGGAGAAGATGGAGAGTGAGAGACTGACGAGCAGAGTGTATGTGAGTCAGGTGCAGAGGGAGAGGGGAAGGCCAAGGATGAGATGGAAGGATGGAGTGGAGATGTATATGAGGGAGAGGGTGTGAACTGGGAGCATTGCAGTGAAACGGCGGGGGACAGGGCGACGTGGAGGCGATTTGTTTGTGGCCACCCCTTATGGGATTAAGGCGTCTGGCAATAGGTAGATAGTAACTCCCAGGAAAATCAAATGAAGAGGCCCACCAAGCTTTCGTCTGTATTTAAAGACAACTTCAGGATGACATACAGACGAAAGCTTGGTGGTCTTCATTTGATTTTCCTCCGAGTTACAACATATTTGTCATCATGTGCTCATGTGATACTGCTTTCACACACACACACACACACACACACACACACACACACACACACACACACACACACATACACACACACACACACACACACACACACACACACACACACACACACATTTAGTTATTTAGTTATTTATTGTTAGTTTGATATGCATTATGTAGGCTAAACCGGTATTATCTTTAAGGTCCTACTTTCTCTCCAGTCGAAGAAAAACGTTAATATGTTACTAATGGATGCTCTTCAGTTCTTCATCGTGTTCTTTTTTTCTTACCACTACTAAACCAATGTATTCAGCTGAGGAAAGACTTCTCGTGAAAGGATAAATGAAGACTGTATCTGATTTTTACAATTCAGAAAGACTCTTGTAAGTTTGACAGTATCTTATGGTGATAGCATGACTCAAATAAAAGTCACGTATTGAGGGAATTAACAGCCAAGACGTGTTATTGGTTTTGCATTTCCAGATGGTTTGTCTGGAAGTTTTTGGATTGGAGGGACTTGGTATAGGACAGGTAGCTGATTAGGTTGGCTTTCATAGATCAGACTAGTTTATTTATTATTATTATTATGTAAATTTATATACAAGTATAATTGATCATGTTTATTGCAGAGACTAAAACTTGCCTCGGGTTCGCTGACGGTTACTTTATAATTCCTGCACTGGGTATATATATATATATATATATATATATATATATATATATATATATATATATATATATATATATATATATTGGCTGCATGTAAATAATACTTCATTAGAAACCCACCCGATGGTATCATTCATGTGTGTTGTGGGAACGGCTCAGTTCGCTGGTGTGGGCACGGGAAGTAAAAGTAGGAAATGAATCAGTGATGCAGGACTGACATTTATAACTGACAGCAGACAGCGCAACACACGGGAAATCGTCCAGCGGGTTGGAAGACCAGCCTTGAAGCTCTATAATTATATGGACCATCCTGTTTGTGTTCTATTAATGCATTCTTAGGGCACGTCCACACGTGCTCTCGAACATATGTTGACAACACGGCTGGCAACAAGTTCGGAAACATGTTTGCTGCAGTATTTGGACAGATGTATGCAAATATGTTTCAGTGCAGCTTCGAATACTGGCAGCAGAGGCGATGTTGTTTGTCCATACCAGGCAGCTGAGACGTCATCATGACGTTGCCAACATGATCTGGACGCTACTGTTCCCAACATGTTTGCAGCGTGTTTGTTTTACTGTATTGCTTACATGTTGCCAGCACTTGTTCGAGCACACGTGTAGAAGCGCACTTATACAAAAACAATTAAGTACTGATATGCTCTATACAACTATAATGTTTCTCCTTTTCATATATATATATATATAGATAGATAGATAGATAGATAGATATAGATATATATATATATATATATATATATATATATATAGATAGATAGATAGATAGATAGATATAGATAGACAGATAGATAGATAAGGTGACAGCTGAAACTTTCAGTGGTAAGTCGAGGCTCTATTTCATATTTATTTCATTTACGATTAACATTCAGTAGAAGCCTCAACAATGAGGAACGCTGTAAGTCCAAGCTGGAAGGGTAGGCTACATGATAACAATGGGATACATTGACGCATACATGGGGCAGATATGATGATATTGGGTATATAGTTACAAACACAGTATGGTGAAGTGATACTACAAAAATACAAAAAGAAAGGAAGAAACAGCAAATTCTAAATATATGTATATTTATTTTTATTTAGGTTCTTTATTTACCATTCAATACAAGTCCCAACACTGGAGAACACTGTCCCTGAAAACCAAGCAGGGGTGCATGAGGAAAACAAGATCGGTATCAAAGGGCATAGAAGGTACAGAAGGAATTATCATTACAAGCACAATAACGAACAAAGACATACAATGATACATACATGGTACAAAGTTGGCACAGTAATTATCATTACATGTTTTGTCCGCATCCAACTAGCGTAGTTTATGTTCTATTAGCGTTTTCTCTGACTGTAGTGTCCGTTTTCTCTTTCTAATATTGGACACCCTTGGTTTAAAAATCGTTTGTATATTTGAAGTTTCTTGAAGTAGCCTTAAAAACATGCTCTCTCTCTCTCTCTCTCTCTCTCTCTCTCTCTCTCTCTCTACCCTAGTTGTATAAATCATTATGTTAATAAGCATGACAAGAAGTGCATCAGTTCCAAAATTACAACACTATGATGAGAATGACTTCGTAGCCTGGATGGTAACCTATCAAGCCCTTACTCTGTTACAACCATTATGTATATTCACTTAATCTTTCGAAGCTAGATGCCATGGCTGAAACCTTGGTATTCTGTTCTCACTAATTACTTACGATATTATTTGTCCCAGAGAAACCTTCAACGGTCCAAGGGTTATTAAAAATAATTTCTGACTAACCTTTTCACCGCGACATTCAGATATGAATGTTAATGACAGGCTATTACGATTTATTCTCAGTAACTGCAGACGATTTTATTCAGCAGAGAAATAATACGCAGTTGAAGTAGTTTCTAATAAATATTCATTGTCATGTTCTGAAGTAAGATATCACATTGCCTCGAAAGTACCATTAAAGAGTTTAGGCCAATTAAGGCTTCTAGGTGCGACCAACCACCGACTTGCCATCACTTACCGAATCGGCGTTTCTAATTGGAAAATGTTATACATGTAATGCTAGGTGTTTTAGGGTCGGCCTCCCGTCCCTACAGTGAGTAGCTGGGTTCTCTTTCTAGACCGGAGCTTAGACAAATATGAGAGAGGCAGGACACAAAAACTCAAGGCAGCACCTTACATGTGTATTACTAAATCTTATACAGGAACGAGATGTCACAAATACAAACAAGCTGGACAACTATAATTCTTGGGCTGCAGATATGGAATACTAGTATCACGCAGGATACTGCACAGGACCAGATTGGTTTGGGGGAACGACACTTCAGCTAGACACTTAGGTTGGTGGGGGAGTTTAGATTTCCTAGGCCGGTGGTGATGGTTGTCTCGATTTCCCAGAGTAGCGATAATATTTTACTCGGGCTTAAGCGTGACCCTATCGAGACGTGCCGTCACTGTTGCACAGAGTGTTCACTGTACCTTGGCCCGTAGATCACTTTTACATTACTCTAAAATGTATCCGGGTGGAGCTGGCGGTACTGGAACTTCAACTCGGGGGCCTATGTATGATCTTCACTGTCTTACGGCGGCACTGTACACTATGGTAGGCCCATCCTTCACTGTCTTACTATTGCACTATCTTTTCCACCACTTTCTTTTATGCTCTAGCCTCCGGCCCACTTTACTCTGTCACTCCTACACTGTCTGCATGCTGTGTGTTCGCTTTCACCCACTGTCAGGTCGGACGTGTCACAGTCAGGCGCAGGGGCGGCGGCGGAGTCTCGGCCTCCCCACTGACGGGGCTGGGATCCACCAGGAGCTGCTAGGTCCCGGGGACGGGCGTCCTCTCTCGTCCGGGGCTGCTTGGGCGTAGGGGCCCGAGGCTTCTGGGCTCGGGGTGGGAGTCCGGCCCTCTGGGCTGGGGTCGAACAGTCACCTGAACTTCTGAGTCAGGCGCCTGACGAAGGATGAGGATTTCCAGCGTCTGGGTGCAGGGAGGTCCCGCCCGGGAGTCTGAGGGGCGGTCAGGAGGCTGCGGTCCCCACAGGTCGGGGACGCCATCAGGAGTGAGCTGTGGAGTCGGCTGGCGTCGGGGTCCATCAGGGGCGTCTCCACCGGCTGTAGGGAGAAGAGCCCGGTGGTGGTCACAGGGCCTATCCAATACTCCTCCAGGCTGGGGGCTCCCTCCAAGTCATGCGTAGGTGGACTGGGCTCAGCACCTGATGAAGGAGTGGCTTCAGGCCGTCTCTGGCGGTAGGGCCCGGCTACTGGCCGTGGCTGTCTCGAGACATCTTCGTAGCAGCTACCGGCTGCCTCTGCAGAAGGGTAGAGCGGCTACAGGCCGACTCTCCGGGGGCACCTTCAGAGCAGCTTCTGGCCGTCTCCTGACGAAGGCGGGAGCAGCTTCAGGCCGTCTCCTGTAGAAGGGTGAGTGGCTACTGGCCGTCTCTCCAGGGGCACCTTCAGAGCGGCTTCCAGCTGTCTCCTGACGTAGATGGGAGCGGCTTCCGGCCGTCTCCTGATTGACCTCCGGAGCGACTTCAGGCCGTCTCCTGTAGGAGGGTGAGCGGTTACTGGCTGTCTCTCCAGGGGACCTTCAGAGCGGCTTCTGGCCATCTGACGAAGGCGGGAGTGGCTACCGACCGTCTCCTGATTGGCCCCTGGAGCGGCTCTAGGCCGTCTCCTGTAGGAGAGTGAGCGGCTGCAGGCAGTCTCTCCGAGGGGCACCTTCCGAGCAGCTGCAGGCCGTCTCTCCGAGGGGCACCTTCCAAGCGGCTGCAGGCTGTCTCTCCGAGGGGCATCTTCCGAGCGGCTGCAGGCCGTCTCTCTGAGGGGCACCTTCCGAGCAGCTTCAGGTCGTCTCCTGACGAAGGCGGGAGTGGCTTCAGGCCGTCTCTTCTTTTCCTCCAGAGTGGCTTTAGGCCGTCTCCTGTAAAAGGGCGAGCGGCTGCAGGCCTTCTCTCCAAGGGGCACCTTCCGAGTGGCTTCAGGCCATCTACTGATGATGGTGGGAGCGGCTTCAGGCCATCTCCTAGTTTCCTCCAGAGTGACTTCCACCCGTCTCCTGTAGGAGGGTGAGCAGCTATCGGCCGTCTCAGGGGTGTTGTTAGGAACTGGAGAAACAGTTCCATTCCGGTCTGATCTGTGGGCAGCTCGCCCGGCAGGTCATCTTGTATTTCTGCTATGGTGGCGTCGGGCGATTTCCGTGTCATAGGTGTGCGTGGCCCAGGTGGACTTACGAGTAAGATGTTTCCGCCCAGAGCTCATTCACGCCATGTACACTCCTCCGTGGGCTCCTTCTGGTGGCTCGTTGCGGTCTGTTTTGATGTCCTGCTGCATTTTAATACTTTTTATCACCATATAAATTATCTGAAATTCCGTCAAAAATTTTGTGTTTAACTGTTAATAAGAAATAAAATCAGGATTTGGAGCAAAAACTTGCTAAAGTTAGCGTAAGTGTTTTCCATTTAGCTATACATCTCGCCTTGACAGACCTCTACTTTGTATAAATACGGATATAACATGCCAATACATTTATTTACACTGTAAATCAAAATTTATGCAAAACAGAAGCCGTCAAAGCATGCTGGCTATCTAAATGGGAAATATCCTCTAGCTTTTGTGCGTTTTCGCTTTGAATCCTAATTTTTATTAAAATAAGCAAAAATTTTTGATCGGATTGCAGATAATACGGTGGGTATAAACCTATATGGTGAAAAAAAACATAATATTTTCCTATCAAAAGTGCTGATTCAGTAAATGACCTCCAATTCGGTATTTCGTCGCACCAAAGGCTTCTTTTTCCTCACTCTGACCTAATGACTCATTACAATGGCAAATCCATATTGAAAGTTTAGAGAATTTCGACCCTCTTTTCTTATATTTACATTTTCTAACAAGTGCTAACAATCCTTCAGTGAATGACGATATATATATATAAAGAGAGAGAGAAAGAGCAATGAAAGTAGCAACAATGAATACTTCCGTACATTATATCATCAGAGTGATAGACGTAAAGGGTAGAGGTCTTTCATACACCCGCAGCAAGGAGTGGCACACAGAACAAAGGATGACCTAAATTAAAACTAAGCGATACACAGAACAATAGGTACCTGACTTTTTATCATAGGGATGCACCTGACATGCACAAGTTAAGCTGCAGTACTTATTCTTTTTGTCACGTGGTATCCGCAAGGTAAAAACTCAGGTACCTATTGATGCTGAAGACACAATCTTGTCCATCACAGTCAAAGCTGGAGGACCTCTGGCCCAAGATTATTGAGGTAATGCAGTTCATCAGGCTGGAATCAATGCAGCTGCAACAGTCAAGGCAGATTCAGACTAAAGATTGCCCAGTTTTTGAAGCCTGTGCCCTCTCCTGTGTCCAAAAGGCTCCACAGTCAGAGGTCTCCACCGTGTCTGTAACATCAACATCCTCAGCTAGCCTCCGCAGAGCCATTTCAACCTCCAGCATCTCAGGACTCTGTAATAGATGTGACACTACAGCTACCAGGAACCATCTTTGCCGACAGTGAGTATGAATGATAGTTATCTCAGTGTGCAGCATACAAGAGGAGTGGCAGCGTAAGCAGTGTACATCCATCTACGAGTATACAGGTACACTGTACAAGTGTTTCCTACCTTTTTTACACTAACCTGACATGAAACTGCCTTCTCTCCATTGCGATTGCTGATTTGTGATAACTGACTACCGTATAGTAATAATGTAGTAGTCATGAAGTGCTATGACAAGGATGTGAATTAAGTTGCAAATGGGTGAAATTATGGGCTAAGGTAGTGTAAACTGGGTATTTTTCATTTTTAGTACTCTAATATGCTATTACTCTCATTTATTTTCAAACAAGTTCTTGAATCCCACCTAGGAGACGGGACCATCGGATATAACGGGCTATCGGCTGGTCAGTCATAGCGGGGTCTGCTATATTTTGTAAGAAACTGGGAATACGAAAAAGTAGTGAATGTTGCTTATTTCCTACTTTATGAGTTGTTAACATAAAGATCTGCCAATAAGTATAATATGTTCTTTAAACATATTATCAATACCGGTATATCTAAATAAATATAATGTCAACTGCTTCATGAAATACGTAGGTTCAGTAAAGAGAGTATGTAAAATGCAATTTTCCGTTACTGTAGGCGTCACTTCTTTAGAGCTTACTCATATACGATGCTGATTCCAATATGTACAGTAAGATCCTAGAATCGATTTTTATCTAGCCCTTTCGTTAGGCAGTGATCATCCGACTCCAACTGGCAGTCTAGTGGCACCGATGAGACATTTTTCTGTTTGTTAGATTTTCCTTCCATAGCAAGGCGCGGGCCTGTGGGCCCGCCAGAGGTAAAGCCGAGGTGAAGAGGAGGACTAGCGTGAGCTAGTTGGCTGGAAGTCTTGAAGATGGAGATCCAGAGGAAGGCGACAAAAGCAGGAGAAGGCAGGATGGTGAAGAGCAAGGCCGGTAAGCAGGTGGTCGATGGTCGACGAGAGGCAGGGCTGGACGGGAAGCAGGGTGGAAGTCACAATGCCGATGGCGAGGCGCCGACGACGAGCTGCAGGCGGAACCGCCCCGACGCTGTCCTCAACCTCGTTGCCCTGGATGGAAAGGCCTGTGGAGGCTCGCCCAGCTCCCCAGCAGCAGGTGGAGGCCAAGGAGGGAAGGCCCAGTCACGGTCGGCATGAGGGAACAACACCGATCCAGGTGGGCGAAGGGAGGGTCGTAGAGGATTGAGCCTCGACCTCCTGGTGGGCGGACCAGGGCACTCAACCGCCAGGTGGAAGGGACAGGCCCAATCCCCTCGCCTGGAACGGCTGCTGCGGAGAGCTGGTCCCACCGGGAACAGTGGTGGAGGTGTTACCTCGATGAGAGATGGGATGCGAGTAACCGGGACGAGACAGCCGGCTACGACAGTTACGCTACTGACAGCATGCGTTGCCATACACGACCACTGAATCGATTCTCGTGAATTTGTCAATCATCCTGCATCCATGTAACACAGATCATTGGCAGTGTTTGGCAACTCCCACTCAGTCAGCTCACTGTCGTGTTAGCTGAATTGCTATAGAGGGAATCGATTCCCACACTGAGAATTGATTCTCTGGTTAGCTAATCACTCGCAGGAATAGATTCTCGCCCAGGCCGAGAGAGAGAGAGAGAGATTCATATAGTTTTCCCCTCGCAGCTAAAATATTATCTTGCGGAGTGAACAATAGATGTAGGAAGTTTCTTCACTTTTCCTTTGAATCCGAGGTCAGACAAGGACGAAGTAATTTAATTACAAGAGTAGTCAGTCGTATGTTAAGGCTGCGAAGCAGAGTCAAATGTTCATTCCTTACAGCAACTTAACGACGCAGGTGTTTCACTCTCCAAGTGCTCAGTCTTCAGCCTGATGTTCTTTTCTAAAAGTCCTCGCGCACATTTTTAATTTCCATATCGTTAAGTAAACATACGCAGTGTGAATTGCCCGATCTAAAATTGCACATACCTCAATACAATCTATTACTAGTTCACCATTTTTACTCAAGGAAATAAGCTTAACCTTTAAGCTTACAGGTATTCAACACAAAGTCGTGTTACCCCCTAATCCGGTTCATTGCAATGAATTATGTTCTTAAGAAAATGTTTTAAGTTGATCAAGCACTCAGAATTTCTTTTTAGCCATCCTTTCATAACAGCAAACTCTGTCCGCCACAACAGCCTGTCTTCAGCATCTTCCTATTTGAGTCCCAAACTATACAAACCTTTCTCCACAACTATACACCTCAAAATGCTTTCTTATATCTCTGACTGGTTCATTCCAAACTCTAATACCGTGCTCATTCTCTTTCCGTCGAAGGACATGTCCAGGTCATCCTAACAACGCATCTCTTACTTTCTCGCGTAAGCATACTGCCCCCCACTCCTGCACTAAAACCATAATTTCTCTGTCCCTCAGTGATATTCCCGGTATTCAGCGCTAATCTGTCATTATCATCGCCCTCGTTGTTCTTGTTCCTTCCCTCTCAGCGTCCATTGCAAAGAACCATACAATACTTGCCTTATTGCCCATACACTAGTACAGACTTTATTGCAATACTGTATATGTCTCAGAGCATTCACAATTTATGATACATCAAATACGGTATTATCTTAAACCGACTCTAGGTCTAGGCTACTAAAACTGCATTGAACTTTCTTATTACTTGACCATCTACTAAGAATCTATTTCTTATCTTCAAACCCAAATTATCATTCCACCCAGTTGACCCGATTTTCATATGAAATTAATTTTCGCGGAATAGTAATGGCAGACTTTTTGCTGACTTTTTATTTCGGGAGAGAGAGAGAGAGAGAGAGAGAGACAGAGAGAGAGAGACAGAGAGAGAGACAGAGAGAGAGAGAGAGAGAGAGAGAGAGAGAGAGAGAGAAAGACAGACAGACAGACAGACAGACAGACAGACAGACAGAGACAGAGACGGACAGACAGACAGACAGACAGACTTGACAAGTAGTGTAAATGAGACATTGTTTCTTTTCGTGTCCAATAACATTATCCAAATCAACTAACAACACATGATAAGCTACAGGAAAAAAAAATATATATTTTCAAAATCTAAAATGTCGAACCTACAAAGGGAAATTCTAATATAATACTGTTGTACCACAAATCATGATTAGATGAACAATAGGGCACCCACATAAAAAAAAAAAAATCTCAATTAAAAGAACATCGGTAACGAATGCATTACATTCAAGGGTATCCGCCATCACGTTCTTTGTGTCATCACAAGTTTCGACACATTACAGATACGGTGAATGAAATTTGTCAACCTTTTGGAGGTGTGCAACTTTTATTAAACTTATATTCCTCTTTTCTGTTTCTGGTCCACCATCTCTTGCGCTTCCCTCATGAGCAGTTTTACCACGACTTTGGGAAATTGTTTTAAGAACATTTTTTATTTTTTTAATCACTATGGAAAACTAATTTGCCACATAATTATTATGTAGGTTAACTTGCAGGGTGCTGCCGCCAAAAGGCTATATACAAGTTCAAATTGAACATGGATATATTCACTGACCACTAATGAAGTTACAACCAACATTTTCTTAAATCTCCAAAGCATGTTACTACTGCCACATAACGTGTGTGTGTGTGTGTGTGTTTACAAATTCATGACATACGAAGAATACGGGACTGGTAATGCAAACAAACAAACAAACAAGCTGATTTAAACAAGTGATCGCAGGGTACCCATTATCAACATCACTTCCTCATCTCCAACCCCTCTCATTCATTTCCGTGCACAAATTTTCCTTTTTTTTTTTTTTTTATGCATCCCTTTCCTTCGTGAAAGTTTTCCATAACCCAATGCAGATTTTCCCAAACTGATGGGGGGAGGGGATCCTCCCGGGAGAAAATCTGAGCATTCCATGAGGAGAATAAACAGCTAAGATCAACATGGCCAAAGCGTCTTTCTGACGTGTTGTTGCTCCTAATTTTGCTATATTATAATGGTAAGATGTTTTTCGGTTTTTGTTCTCAAATTAATATCAAGCTAAACAGAAGTACAAAAACTATAAAATAACAAATAATAAAACTTCGCTAAAAAATGTCCATGCTATTGCTAGATTTCCTGCTGTTATGTTAAACAGCACTACTAAATTGAGGAGAATAGCTGTAAATTCTGGAGTCATTTGAAATAACAACAGAAGGGGGGAACCCCTCCTGTGAGAGTTGGGGAGGACTAGCAAAAATGGGGTATGACCTGAAAACGTCTGACAGCTTCTGTCCTAGCGCATTTATTTTCTTTTTCTCTTTTGCACCGTTCACTTCCCTCTTGCTTACTTACGGTTGCCATACGTCCGGATTTTCCCGGACATGTCCTGCATTTAGGTGTCAAAATCTTCGTCCGGGAGGAATTTTCAAAATTCTCCAAAAGTCCGGAATTTCAGCTTCCATCAATTTTTCTCGAAAAATTTAATATACCATTACACTCTAATGAAGAGAGAGAGAGAGAGAGAGAGAGAGAGAGAGAGAGAGAGAGAGAGGCCTTTGCTGTTTTCGTCAGCTGTCAAGTGTTGCCAACTTGGCTGGTTTAGTGCTAGCAGCTAGCTGAAATGTCCCGCCTTTTCCTTTTGTTCAGCCACGAGCTTTTTTTTTATTCCTTCCATACTGCTGTTATATCCATAAAATAAATGGTAATTGCACACAATTATTGGCTTAGTTTTCATTTTTACACTGTAGCATTTGTTATTCTTATGTTGTTATCCTGCATTTAAGAGGTTTTAGCATTTTTCAGTCATAATCTAGCCAATTCTGTACTGTGCCTGTTTTTTCATTATATTGTCAAATAATTAAAGAGGTGATACAGTACAGCAGTACTAGTGTGTTTATATATATATATATATATATATATATATATATATATATATATATATATATATAAGATTGTGATACAGTACAGCAGTACTGGTGTGTATATATATATATATATATATATATATATATATATATATATATATATATATATATATATATATATATATATGTTTCATAACGTCAAAGACCTAAAGTGTGTGTTCAGGGGGCGGGGGGAGCATGGGTTTCAGCGGAGGCGTCCGGTATTTTGACAGTTCAGATATGGCAACCCTAGCTTACGCCTTCCTCCATTTTCTTACGTTCTATTTGTTATTCTCTCTACCCCACTCCCTCCTTTTCAACTATTCATTCACATCTAACACTGTCCATGTCCTTCGCTCTTGCGCTACGCTTCGAACCCATTCTTTTCCCTTTTCATATCTGCGTTTTCCTTTCGTTTTTTTTTTCGCCATACCATTAACACCCCGGTAAATTTTTACAAGTTGCCAATACACCCCCCCCCCAGGTAGTGCAATATATTTTTCTTGTAGTTTTTGATGCGATTCGAATGGTTTTGACCTTCATTTTTGTCGGAAATGCCTCATCTCCCCTCTTTTCCAATCATGAACTTTGATTGGACAAGTTGGTGAAATCAAGGATTTTCCGAGAAAAAAAAAAAAGTAAAAAACAACTCAAATCGCATCAAAAACCACCAGAAAAATATACTGCACCACCGGTTAACGTAACGGAACAGACGAAACCTAACCAAACAGACGTAACAATCTCACTAAACGCACTAAACCTAACCAAATCTAACCCAGCATACTTAACCTATCCTAGAGGGAATACGTAACTCAACCACCAAACGCACTAAACCTAACCAAATCTAACCCAGCATACCTAACCTATCCTAGAGGGAATATGTAACGTAACCTCCCCAAACACACTAAACCTAACCAAACCTACCCCAACATACCTAACCTATCCTGGGGGAATACGTAACGTAACCTCACCAAACACACTAAACCTAACCAAACCTAACCCAACATACCTAACCTATCCTAGGGGAATGCTTACCCTAGAATTACGATTGTCCAGGACGAGGGTCGTCTAGCAATAACGTCGTGGTTCCAGAACCTTTGAATCCAGTGGTTTATGAACAATACAATTTGCCAAGCCAGAAGGTGTGTGTTGTCCAAGAAAGTTCCTTTGTAGTCAGAAACAAAACTACACTGTACCCGTTTCTTGGTTTTTGCGTACTTTTTGTACCGACCACAGTACCACTGATGTCTGTCTTTTCAAAATTTACATGATTTCTGACAGTCTGGACAATAAACTTCCGAAGGTAATACACCATGTCTTCTAAGAAACTCAATAGCCTCCTCAGATACCGAGTGGAAACGCTTAATCACTCGTAAAAAATCAATATCACACCCGGGACACACAGCACGTCTTTTTTCTTCAGAGGCCATACCAAGATGGATTTGAATTTTTCCATCCACAAGGAATCAAAGACCGCAGTTCAAATTCATTGGTAGAATACCATCAAGTGACCTAAAGTAGGCCTATGAGTGGGTGATACTGACCTATGAGACGCATGCGCAATCAAAGGGAAGAGAAACACACGTACGAACGTACGCATTTTTAACACGGACTGGCCGTGATCCAAGGTATGTATTTTTTGGAATTTTAATTTCATTATCTCTGAAAATATCAATTTCCGAATAGGGTTATGGGGGTTCATTATGATCCTTAGGGAATGTACTATACGTTAATGGTGCTTAAATTCCTGAACTGCATATTGGCAACTTGTAAATACTAACACCGCTTAGTGTATTCATTCCTCCTCTCTCTCCCCGGCCTCTCTGTTATAACCCATCGTTCTCTCTGTGGGGGTGGCGATGGCGTTTCGGAACGTGCTGACATAGTTCGATCCCCCGGTAGACCATAAGATCGTCGGGCAAACTCTTCATTACCCTAGCCTCCTCTTACATAGAACTGGAATAAGAACCTGAATTATAAGGTCGACAGTTGCATGCTGTAGTCCGGGGAAAGACTGCGACAGTAAAAATTTAGTATTTTTCTTACTGACCCTCGTGCAGCCGAATCATCAATTGAAGCATAAACGTTTTTTTTTTTTTTTTTTTTTTTTTTTTTTCATACGTTACTTACACCATCCTCCTCCCTACCGTCTCATCTGCAATATTTCTTTCTCAGTGCACTAGGGCTGGGCGATACCAGTATTTTAAAACTGAAACGATACCAAATATTTCTGAACCCAGTATCGTCAGTATCGAGTAACGATACCTAGTACTGAGATGCTGGTATCAGTTAGAATGAGTACTTTGTGAAAATGAATGGTATATTATTTTTCAATATTTTACACTGAAATATAAAGGATGGCATAATATGGCGAATAAAGACTAAAAATTAACACTTACCGGGTATATCGAGGATTGATGGTTCTTATAAAATTCATGCTGTCAGAAACAAAAATAATAAACAGGAAATGTAAATCCTGTTGTTCCACTTCCGTATTTCTTCATTATGCATCTTGATAATTACGGTTGTAAAGAATAATAACCTGAATGCTATTTGAGATTAATCATGAGACAGTATCATTTCAGAACATTAATAAGGGTGAAACTTGGCTGAAAGCTTGGTAACCAGCTTCACCAGCATCATTCTAGGCATGGTTCGAACATTCAGCCACATATACAATCACGGGTCATGTTTCTCCTAAATGACTGAGTGCACACACACCCTCCTAGAGAGAGAGAGAGAGAGAGAGAGAGAATAATATGAATGGGATACAACAGTAACATGGCATTAATCAATGGTATACTAATAATTCAAGGACCAAGCACAATAACTTCAGCATTAATGAGGAGAACATGTTTAGCAATATTCTAACGCAATAAAATCAGATCCAACGGAATGCTGACGCATGAGGATAATCCCTCTCGCGAAAATTGCAACTTAGTTGCTGCCTATGTTATAATGTAACCGGTGATGAATGGCTTGGCACTTTTGGGAGGAAAATAATCATACAATATTACATTAATAAACTTAAAAAAAAAAATATGGTAAGGCCCTTCATAATTCGTAAACTCTCAAACCATTTCCCAGTCCCACTCCTAACTTGCGGCCTATAACTCTACACATATTAGCCTAATGATGATTTCAGCAACAGTTTCATGGTTTATATGTAATTTATAGATAAAACATAACTACAGCTTACCTTTCTACAGAAAGGAAGGGAAAATCACAAGATTCCATCCAGAACACACTGAAATGTGAAGCACGCTCGAACTAGCCTACCACAGTGTAAGACTAACTGGCGGCAACTGCGCAAGTGCGCATGGCGTCATCTCATCATTCTCATGGCCCACTTCGAACATTACGTTGGATGTCGGATACGCGCTTTCACTGTATATTTATCAGAACCCTCTGCTTATACCTGTGATTTTTTTTTTTTTTTTTTCATATATAAAATGAGCTTTATAAGAAGTTGTAACTCGTAAAGGAAGACTTTTTTTTTTTTTTTTTTTTTTTTTAAGGGATCACTTCAGTGCTCAGAACTTTGCCTTCTTACCAATTTCAGGTTATCTTTTTTTTTTCTTTTTTCTGTGATAAGATCCAAATTTACCCAAGTAACTTAATATGAATAGGTGTTCTGTTATTACTCGAATGTTACGTAAGACGATTCTTCTTTCTCAAATTCTGTTTAAATGGAAAAGCAGACAGGTTTGAACACACACACACACACACACACACACACACACACACACACACATCATTTAGGTCAGAATTATTATACAGGTTCAAAATTCCCATATATATATATATAAACAAAAACTTTAATACCATCCCTTAAGCTCATCCTCTGCATGGATTTTTTTTTTAAATTTATCATTATCATTATCATTATTATTAGTATTATTATTAGCTGAAGTTGCAAATCGCTAGGTGGATGGATGTGGAGGCGGGGGGGCGGGGTATAATGCTTCTCTCTCATGAGAGGAACATATGTATGCTTACTTGAATTAATAATCTATTATGATAGAATAACCACATTATGGAAATACCTCTTTAAAAATTTACTGCAGTGAAACTGGCAACTCAGTGTTGGACTCAGACCTGCCAGACCTTGAGTAACATTAGTTTTGATGAGCATATCATATCATAATCCCCATTATTATTATTTCCAAAAGTACCCAAAAGTATCGATACTTCCGATACTGGGCCGGTATCGAAAATACTGATATTTTGGTATCGATAAGCTCACCCCGACAATGCACCTCTCTGTCTCTCTCTCTCTCTCTCCTATAGGGTGGATGATGGGAAGAGGTGTTTGGTCAAGAACAGACAGTGAGTGAATCAGAAAATGGTGGTGGGGTATGGTTGTATGGTGCAGGGTCATGCCACCCATTACTCTTCAACGCTCGGGATTCCCTTGCCTGTCCTCTCGTTCCCATTTCATGTGCTCCTATCCTCCTTTCATTCTCTTCTATACAGAGTCACTCTAGTCATATCCTACTGTGTAATGAATGGACATGAAACAGTCAGTAGGTTTACGATGTTTGATTTTTTGTTGAATTGTATCTGCACCCTGTCTTCAAAATCGCGCTTAACCTATTCTTTCTCTCCCATTTTCCACCCCTTGTATTTTATTTCCGCCCGCCTTTCCCGATGAATATGATGAGGATGAGGACTACGACGACGACGATAATGATAATGCAAATTGGAGAGATACCTTTACAATAACCTTACTCTCGAGTGATCCACTGATTTATTTTAAATGTTCTGCCTTTTCTTCTCATTCTTTTCACAGAAGCTGTACATGTTTTGCTTGGTTGGTTCACTCCTGATACTTGCGAATCAGGGTTCCTAATAAATTTAGTTCGTTTTCCTCGCAGTGGCATGCAGTAATAGTTCAATTATTCATTTCTTATCCACCCAGTATCCTGGACATTTCAACAGAATTTTTTTTCAAGTCTTCATTTTCCGCTGTACACATCAAACAACTTACGTTCTCCTTGTGCAGTAGTTTTCTGTCGATCAGTGTGCGTGTCTTTATGCTGCTGTGATGTAAGACAAGAATAGACTAAATTCATGGGCCCTCGGCGAAACTATACATCACTTGATGCAACAGCTAACGTCAAATCAACTCAAAATTTCAAGTGAGGAACTTGGTATTTCAAAAGAAAGTCGTTAAAATGCCTCCGTAAAGACGCAATTGATAATCGCCTGATAATCGGCCGCTGCAACAGCTGACATGTTAAATGAAAAAATTTCAAGGTGAGCAATTTTGTTTTTAGTAAGAAAGTAGCTCGGAGCTCTCCAAGAGCAGATTTTCGAACTTTCCTTTACTGAGAGAAAGAGAGAGAGAGAGAGAGAGAGAGAGAGAGAGAGAGAGAGAGATGTAATGGGGTCTATAATATGCCCGCGTTGCTCGTAGGTAAATGGGGTATCCTCTCTTGGGCTTAGTGGCAACGTGTGCGCTTTTGGGGAGCATGGGTCAGGGATCGAATCCCGGCCAGACTTATAAAATTGTTAAGTTTCATCTCAGTTATTACACAGAGCGAGAGAGAGAGAGAGAGAGAGAAACGATCCCCCAGGTGCACCACTTACAAACTTTCGGCTTCGCCGCATTAAATTATTGAGGCCAGTCTGTTATCAAAGGTGTCACCTTGCATACAGATATTAGGTTCCACTTCTTGCATACGTTAAGGTTTTTGTTGCTCACTGGGTCTTCCTTCCAATTATTATAATCGCAGATACATAATTACACCCGTTCTCGTGACAGAGAGGTGGGTTTATGTTGTCACCGTGTGTGTGTGTGTGTGTGTGTCTATTAGCTGGTGGGCGAGTGGGTGTGAATTTGCGTGCATGCGCACAAGTTTGTATACGATTTTGACCAAATCTGATGATAGGGTTGAGGGTCAGTGAAGTGTTTGACAACAACGGATCCAAGCTGAAAAGGTTAGGTTAAACACTCTTGATCTGATTTTGGTCAAACTTGGTGGATGGACTGAAGGTATGTAAAATGCAGGAAATAGTCACAGAGGGCACCACAACACCCCCAGGAGGAGCCAACGGAAGGGCGGACAGAGCGCGGCCCGACTCAGGGCGACAAGGACGTAAGTCCGCCCAGGCCGCGCGCCCCTATGATCCAGAACTCGTCCGACGCTACCATAGCAGGAAACAGAGAGTACCTCGACAGGATCGAGGTGGAGCTACTTCCTCAGCACCAAGCAGCACCCCAATGACGGCCAGCAGCCATGCCCTTTGTGAGACAGCCAGTAGCTGCTCAGCCCTCCAAGAGACGGCTGGTAGCCGTTCGGAAGGCTTCCCAGAGATGGCCTGTAGCCGCTCTGCCCTTCAGGAGATGGCTGGTAGACGCTCCCCCATAAGAGCCACGGCCTGTAGCTGGGCTCAGGCGACGGCCGGTAGCCGTGCCCTTAAAAGGCCATGACCTGTAGCCGGGCCACACGGCAGGAAACGGCCGGTAGCTGCTTCCCAGTCAGGTGCCCCCTATAGGAACCAGTGACGGCCGGTAGCTGTGCTGGGGAGAGAAGGGGACGTTCCCTCTCCTCCTGTAGTTGCCTCAGAGGACATGAAACAGGCGACGGCTGGTAGCCACATCCATCGGCAGGAGACGGCCTGTAGCCGCTCCTTGTCGGCACATAGTCCTCCACACGGGGCTTTGGCGCTGACAGCCATGTGATGGCCAGTAGCTGCACTTTGCCAGCACCCCTGGCAAAGTGCAGGCCAGGTGACGGCCCAGGTGACAGCCGGTAGCCGCGCCCACAACAAAGAGACAGCCAGTAGCCGCCCTCGTTTTTGTTGCCCACAGGAACCCAGCGACGGCCAGTAGCTGTGCTGGGGAGGAGCACCAAAGCCCCTCGCACCCTGTGACTCCATTACGAGAGGGCGATCTGCCGACAGACAGGGGCGCAGACAACCCTGCTGTCCAAAACAAGCTAGGCAACCTTCAGGAGGAAGGTTTCAGCCCCAAGGACCTGTGGAGAAACCCTGTGCTATCCCCTGGATTATTTTCTGCCCAGCTGCCTCCGGAGGGACCCTACCTGATGGACTCCGACAGAGGCCGACGCCGCAGCCCACTCCTGACGGCATCCCCAACAGCAGGAGACCGCAGCCGACGGGCCCCCAAGGCCGCCCCCAGGACCCCCGGGTGAGACCTCTCCCCACCGAGATGCAGGAGACACTCGTCCTCCATCAGGCGCCTGAGTGAGCACCTTAGGAAACTCTTTGGCCCCAGTCCTGAGGACCGTACTCCAGTTCCCAGCCCCGACAGTGCGGGGCACTTCGCCACACGCAGCCCCGGACGAGAGAAGACGCCCCTACGAGTGATCCCATGGCTGCGGGACACAGAGGCCTCTGGTGAAGCTCAGCCCCCATCAGGAGCCGGGCCGTGAGCTCTCCCGCCGCCCTCCACCATCACGGATATCCCCCCGCCACACAACGTCCACGGAGCCCAGGCCTTCCTTGGCCTGACCTCCTATTACTGATGCTTCGTGAAAGGATTCGCCCACATTGCCAAGCCACATCATGACCTCACCTGGAAGGGAGAACCTTTTATTTGGACGGACAAGAGACGAGCCACCTTCCAACAACTTAAGGACAAGCTCATCTCCACCCCAGTTTGGCCTTACCCAACTACTCCCTCTTGTTCTGTCCCTACAATGATGTCTCCTTGATAACAATAGGCGCTGTGCTAACCCAAGTCCAAAAGGGCCGCGAACATATCATCGCCTGCGCCAGCCACACCCTCAGTCAGGCAGAAAAAAACTACGCTGCCACAAAGAGAGAATGCCAGGGCATTATCTTGGCAATGGAACACTTTCAGGCATACCTGTCGGGGACCCAAGTTACGATCAATACCGACCACCAGTCCTTTCAATGGCTGCAGCAATCTGACATGCACAATGCCCAGATCACCAGATGGCACAAAACACTGGAGGAGTTTAACTATGAAATCTACTGCCCTGGCAACCTCCATACAAATGAGGACTCTCTCTCTTGGCTCCCCATCAATGCTGTGCAACCCAAACCAGACCTCCTCCAACAATGGCAACGCAAGGAACGACCCCCCTGAATTCCCCAGCACCTTTTCAAAAACTACATCGCCAGGGCGACCACTTGTCCACCCCGTTGGGGCATATTGTCCTCAACCCCAACACCGCCCCCAGTGCCCTCCGACACCTCCATACCCACAATGGAATCCACCTGGGTACGAAGAAGCTCCTGCAGATTTTCAATGACACGTACTGGACCCCTAACCCCTCCACCCTAGCCAAGGACGTTATCCAATCTTGCCGAGCGTGCGCCCTAGGGAAAGACATCACCCACACTGCCGGCCCGTCAGGACACCTCACCACCCACAAACCCTGGCAATTGCTCTCAGTTGACACAGTGGGGCCCCTGCCTCCAAAATCAGGCTATAGGTACATCATCACTTTTGTCGACACGTACTCAAAATTCATCGTCGCTTGCCCAGCAAAGGAACATCATGCTGTCGCAATCGCCAATGCATTGGTCTGTCATGTCTTCCTGTATTTTGGCATCCCACAGGCTATACACGCCGACAACGCCCCGGAGTTCACCGGAAAAATCTGGCAGGAGCTAGCTAGAATTTTTGGGTATCACATCTCCCACTCTTCCCCCTACTGGCCACAAGGAAACGCCATTTGCGAATGAAGCCACCGTTCCTTAATGAACCACCTCTGCATCCGGATAGAAGAAACAAAGAACAACGACTGGCCAGCAATTGTTATGATTATGCAATGGGGCATAAACTCTTGCCCATGAGAGGACGGCATCTCGCCTCACGAACGTGTGTTTGGAGAAGCGCCTCTCCTCCTACCCATGACCTCTGCCATGTCCGACCCCCTTCAACACCTCAAAAGGCAGCTTTCACACCTACATAATAACTTAGACCTCCGACCTGACCCCGCCCCCAACTCATACAAGCCGGGAGACACCGTCATGATAGCAAAGCTCTCTATGCCCCACAAGCTTGCACCTCACTTTATGGGACCCTACACCATCACCAACGTCCCCAACCCCTACCATGTGATGGTCGATTACCACAACATGCCCAGAACACTCAGAAATCACCATGTATGCCCTTTCCATGCCCCCATTTCTCCAACCCCCATCCCACACCAACCACCACCCACCACCCCTGCCACGCCCCCCCCTACCTCCTATGACTGCTACATATCCCCCTCACCTTCCCTCTCCGCCTCCCCCTCCCCCTCCTCTCCCACCCCACTGTCCGTCATGCTGCATCACACCTCACCTGAAGACTTGCCAATGCCGCACACTCCAAACCCCTCCCCCACCCAAACCCCCTTGCCTTCCGCATCCCCCACGCCCATCATCAAGTGTTCTGCCCACACACCAACCTCCCCTCTGCCCGCCCAACCTTCACCCCACACGACGCCCAACACCACCCCCAGCCCCGCCGCCACCCCCCCACCCCCACGCACCCCTCCAGCCTCCCAGCCACCCGCTACCTGAATGAGCCGACACCACAAACCCAACTCACCGCCCACACCCACCCTGAAAACCACCATCACATGCTCTGGCCACCTTTCATGCCCACCTGCAAGATACACCACCACCCCTACACCACCCACCTCACTGCAGAACCACACTCCTTCCCCTAACACAAGCCCCATCACACTCATGATACACCAGGCACAAATCCCATCCACCAATACTCCCAAGAGACACAACGTTGCATTACCCCATCATAAAACCCCATGCCCCCAAGCAGTCTCCAGCATTCAGCACAACTCTCTATGGGAGACAGGACCTATCAACATGAGAATACGACAGGCTACATGGGCACCGCCCTTCGGACACAAACACTGCGTCTGTGAACCTCTCCAACTCCTGCAACTCCTCCACATCACCACAGACCCATCCACCCTCTTCATTACCTGTGACACCCAAATGGATGAGAACCCAGCCACCACAGCACAGAATGCCCTCCTCCAACACCTCCAGCCAGTTCACCACACCAGCAACACCAAAGTCTATCACTTCCAGTCACGGGGACGTGACTTTTACCACGACGACGGTGGTAAAATGCCGGAATTAGTCACAGAGGGCACCACAACACCTCCAGGAGGAGCCTTCAGAGGGGCGAACAGAGTGCGGCCCGACTCAGGGTGACAAGGACATAAGTCCGCCCGGGCCATGTGCCCCTATGACCCAGAACTCACCCGCCCCCACCACAGCAGGAAGTGGAGACTACCTTGCGGGTAAGTTGACCCTCGACAGGATCAGGGTGGAGCTCCTTCCTCAACTCCAAGCAGCACCCCAGTGATGACCAGCAGCCGTGCCCTTTGTGAGATGGCTAGTAGCCACTCAGCCCTTCAGGAGACAGCCAGTAGCTGCTCAGAAGGCTTCCCAGAGATGGCCTGTAGCCGCTCTGCCTTTCAGGAGGTGGCTGGTAGCTGCTCCCCCAAAAGAGCCACGGCCTATAGCCGGGCTCAGGCGACAGCCAGTAGCCGCGCCCTTAAAAGGCCACGATCTGTAGCCGGGCCACACGGCAGGAGACGGCCGGTAGCCGCTCCCCCATCAGGTGCTGCTATACCCACCTACAGGAACCAGCGACGGCCGGTAGCCATGCTGGGGAGAGAAGGGTACATCTCTCCTCCTGCAGTTGCCTCAGAGGACATGACACAGGAGATGGCTGGTTGCCTCGCCCATCGACAGGGGATGGCCTGTAGCCGCTCCTTGTGGGCACATTGTCCTCCACACGGGACTTTGGCGATGGCCCGTAGCTGCACTTCGCTGGCACCCCCATCAGGGAGTCGGGCCCAGGAGACTGCCAGTAGCCACTCCTACAAAGGACGGTCAGTAGCTGCCCTCATTTCGTTGTCCATGGGAACCCAGTGACAGCCGGTAGCCACGCCGGGGAGGAGCACCAAAGCCTCTCAACCCCTGTGACTCCATTATGAGAAGGCGATCTGCCATCAAACCTGCTGACAGGCGGGGGTACAGACGACCCTGCTATCCACCATGAGCGAGGCAACCTTCAGGAGGAAGGTTTCAGCCCCAAGGACCCGTGGAGAGGCCCTGTACTATCCCCAGGGTTATTCTCCGCCCAGCCGACTCTGGAGGGACCCTACCTGACAGACTCTGATGGAGGCCGACGACGCTCCTGATGGCGTCCCCGACAGCAGGAGACCACAGCTGACGGGCCCTCAAGGCCGCCCCCAGGACCCCTGGGCGAGACCTCTCCCCACGAGATGCAGGAGACACTCGTCCTCCATCAGGCACCTGAATGAGCACCTTAGGAAACTTTTCAGCCCCAGTATCGTGGGCCGTACTCCAATTCCCAGCCCCGACAATATGGGGCCCTTCGCCACACGCAGCCCCGGACAAGAGAGGACACCCCTACGAGTGATCCCGTGGCCACGGGACACAGAGGCCCCTGGCGAAGCTCAGCCCTCATCAGGAGCCGGGCCGTGAGCTCTCCCGCCGCCCTCTGCCAATGCCGCCACCCTACCCAGTCCCGACAGTGAGTGATAGTATAGCAGTGACAGTGAAGCAGTGACATAGATACAGGGCAGCGTGTTAAGATGTTTAGAGGGAAATTAAGTCAAAGATCTGCCAGTGATATAGTGACGGAAGTGTAGACCAACAGTGAAACAGTGACAGAAAGGAAAAGCTGAGCAGTGATTACAGTGATCTCAGTGAATGTGTACCTCGGCTCTAGTAATATAGTTCTTCCGCGACATAAGACCTAAAACCAAGCCACCCATCCTAATAAGTGTAGATTTCCCCTAATGTGTCAGTGGCTAATTCTCCTGCCCAACATCATAGGTGGTGTTCATTATGCTATTCACACTGACCCAGAACTATTGTCCAAACAGTATCCTGCGTGATACTACTACCCATGATCACAGTACATGTCATGTAATTGCCTAGAGTCCTGTTTTGTGACGTCTGCCTGTTCCACATCTAGAATTTGTCAATATACGTGTAAGGTTGTTGCCCTGAGTTTTTGTGCCTTGCCTCTCTCTTATTTGTCTAAGCTCTGGTCTAGAAAAGGAACCCAGCTGCACACTAGGCTTTCAAGGGACGGGAAGCCGACCCTTAAACAGCTAGTATAACAGTATGGATTAGATTTTGAGAATAATCAGTCAAGATAACATGACAAGGTCAAAGTTCGATTCATGTGTGTTTTCATGTGAAGAAAATTATCCATGCAGTGTTCATCCGACTGGGCCAAACCCTGTGAAAGGGCCGAGGGGCAATGAAGAGGATGACCTGCTTCTTTTCAGAAAAGCAGGTGAAAGGTCAGCTTAAATAGATTTTATCCCATTCAGATCAATCTTTGTGGAAGAGTTCAGTGTAAGACAAGGATGGAGGAATTCGATTTTGATGGCAGTCAGTCAAAGTTCAAGATCCCAGGGAAGGGTAAAAATTCCAGATAACATGACGTCAACTTAATCAGTTTTGATCCGATTTAGATCATACTTGGAGGACGGGTTGAGGAATAGGCAAGAACGAAGAGATTCTATTTTGAGAGCAATTCTTTAAAAGTCATGGTAACAAGACAAGGTCAAATATTCTACCCTAGAACTCAAACAGCCCTGATTCGATTTGAACCTAGCTTGGTGGATGGACTGGGGCTGAGTCAAGGATGAACATGGACAATATGTTAAAGGTGAAGTTAACGTTTCGGTCAACTCAGTTTTGATTCACTCCAGACCAAAGTTAATGGAAGGACTGAAGGTCAGGTAGGGAAGAGACGCTTTGATTTTTAAAGCAATTTGCCAAAGTTCAAAGTCACGGGTAAAGTAAAATTTTCGACCCTTTGACAATTGTACGACCCAGGTATTGTACTCTTTGATTGCTGTTACTTGCTTTATTTTAAAAGTTAGTTTATGGGACATCTTTGTCAAAGATATTAAGGATTTTTTAACTTCTCTTTGCCCAGGAGTTTTGAGCTTCCATAATTATTTTTCTGACTGCATCTTTAAGAAGGATGTTTCTTTCAGCCATTATACTTTTTAGCAGCAGAAGGTGTTCTTTCGTAATTCTGGCCTCCGTCGAGGATGTGCCGATCTCTCTGCTAAAAGCGCATATTAATGCATGACTTGGAGATTCTCGAATCTCTTTGTATACAGGAATGGTTGGGAGCGAAAAACAAGAAAGAGCTTAAATTCTTTATTTTCTAGCGTTTCGGCCTACACAAAGCCCATCCTCAGAGAGACAATGAGGGTGGGTTCTGTGAAGTCCAAAACATAAGAGAAAAAGAACTTAAGCTCTTTTCTGTTTTCCTTCCCACCCATTCCTATCGAACTGCCCAAATGGCCCAAGCATACTATATGTAGCCTATGTACTGCACTCAGTTGTTTTCGGTGTTTAATTTCTGGCAGAGATATGGCGCGGAAATGTTTGCCACAGAGTATTGATGATGAAACTAAAGACTTCCGAAAGGTTTTACCAATTAGTCCTCAACCCTTCCACAAAGTTTTGTTTAAACAGAGTAAAAACTTTAAGCTGACCTTGCCCTGTAATCTTGGCTTCATACTTAATGTTCTGAGCACCAACAGGTTTACTTCTTGGCTGAGCCTCAACCGTCATAGGAAGTATGGCTAAAATGGAATTAACGATGAGCTATTGTGTTAACACACAGGCAAACACCCACCCACATACACACACACACGGACCGAAAGTTGACCCTGCCCTGTGACCTTGATCACTGACTGTTCCTCTAATTGAATTACTTCATTCATGCCTTATCCTTAATCCTTCCATCAGGTTTGGTCTAAACTAGATATAAACTGTTTAAGCTGACTTTGCTAGGTCAGTGTTTGATCTAGCTCCGTGACCTTGACCTTTTACTTATTCTACGTGTAAAAAATTGATTGTAATCGATAATTTTGTTACTTTGTTTACACACACACACACACACACACACACACACACACATATATATATATATATATATATATATATATATATATATATATATATATATATATATATAATGGGGTGTATGAAAACCCGCGTTGCCTCAAGATGTATGAAGGATCCGCTCTTTGACTCAGTTGTAATGTGCACGCTTATGCGGCAAGGGGCTTGAGATCGACCCTCAGCAGGACAGTACTCATTTTAAATTTCATTTCTCTTATTACACACACACCGCAGAAAATAGCTACAAACAGATACTCGGAGGCATCCTTTTTAATTTCTTCAAAGTTTACGAGAAATAAAGCACTAGGTAAGCAAGTGAAATTTTATTTACGTACTGAAGTAAAAAATTATATAATGCAAGCCAACTCTTCCAAGCAATGAAAGAACAGAAAAAGAAAAAAAGTACTTTTTTAGTTACCCAAATAAATAAACTCAGAATGGACGCCGAAACATTTTTTTTTTTACACTAAACCGAAAGCCTAGATAGAGAAGCATTTGTGGGAGTAAATAAATAAAACCGAATGAAACTAAATCTAATCATGGAAGACATATCCGATCCTAACCTACAGTAGGGGACCTTTGAGCCCCATCTTACAGTATATTTTAGGAAAAGGACAAATGTACATACATACAGAGAGAGAGAGAGAGAGAGAGAGAGAGAGAGTTATCTTAACTTTTCTATCCTTCGGCCTGAACTATTGCATTTTTCGGTTGTAACATTGACATTCGTAGGTGCTAACCTAGGCCCACCTTGGCCTTAACACTGTATTCCATGTTTCTGATATTCACCTTCCTTGCAATTATCTTCCCATCCGTTCGTGTTGCTACAAAGGGGTAAAAGTTGCCTCCAGCACCGGAGTTCGTTCGTTTTTAGATATCCTTCACCTATAGTGAAGGCCAGACCTTCACTATACGTGAAAGATATCTAAAAACGAACGAACTCCGGAGCTGGAGGCAACATGGTTGCTCTTAAGTAGCCTATAATAATTGACTTCATGGAAGTATTAAGTGTAGATAGAATTAGAGTGGTCGTTGAGAAGTTAGACAACATTAACAATAAAAATAAATAAATAAATATATATATATATATATATATATATATATATATATATATATATATATATATAAATCCGTGGTTAGGCTTTGGGCGGCCATGAGTATACACTCACGGACTACGATTACGGCAGCCATAACCTACACTCACGGACTACGATTACGGCAACCGTAACCTAGCCTATTTCTAACCTAACTGAACCACCAAACATAAACGCTGATCTAACCTAACAAGTCTAGCATTCATTAGATGTATATAAGCTCTGTAAGTGCTGTAATCGAAGTCCGTGAGTCTATGTGTATAATTACGGCAGAAATAATCCTAACCACTTCTTAAATAAAATTACTGGAATGAACCCGAATGAAATGCGGGATTTGTAAGGAGAGACAGCGAGTAAGTGAAAAGAGGTGTCAATCTGGAAAACAGCTAAAGAAACGAACAAATACTACTAACATTTTCCTAAGATTTAGACTGAGAGACGTTTTCTGAAGTGGAAAGCGAGGAAAATCCAATGTATGCAATCGGTGCGAGAAAGCCACAGTCACCCTCTTTCCACCGTTTTCTCAAATACAGGGGCCACTTCTCTGTTATATACAATGGTATGGGTAACTCTGCCAAATCTCACTCCCACACACACACACACACACACACACACACACACACACACACACACACACACACACACACACACACACACACACACACACACACACACATCGGGTGCATGTGCTTGTATTGTCCCAGTGCTGGGATTTTGAATCAAGAGGTAATTATCTACTGCATATCGTGTTTTTTTTTTCAATCTACCTTAACTATGTATGTGACTATGTATATGTATCTACTTAGGGTGTATATGTATATACTGTATATGTCTCCCTGTCTATGTATATATGAATATATCAAATATATGTGTGCATGTTGCATATGTATATGTATGCACGCCTGTACACATACCCATATCTCTATACATGCGTCCCTATCCTGTTCATGAAGTATGTCTATGGCTACATGCGCATGAATATATGCATATATGTAGGCCAATAGGTCTATACGTATATGTGTGCATATGTGCCTCTCAATCTGCATCTGCATGTACATACGTGTGTATCTATGTACCATCTCACTCATATTAAAAACATGTAATGATAATTACTGTGACAAATTTGTACCATGTGTGTATCACTGTATGTCTTTGTTCATTATTGTGATTGTAATGATAATTACTTCTGTACGCCTACCTTCTATGCACTATGATACCGATTTTGTTTTCCTCATGCACCACTCCCCGCTTGGCCTTCAGGGACAGTGTTCCCAAAAGTGTTGGGGTTTGTACTGAATGGTAAATAAAGAACTTAAAAAAAGAAAGAAAAAAAAGTACTAAGAGCTACGTGCTGATGTTGACTTCCAGCAGCGTAACCAGCACTATGACAAATACTGAGTGAGATACATCTATGGTAAGCACTCCATTCTGGCCGCTGTGATGTGGCCATCGTTCGTATTCGCCTAGGGCATTGCCTCATGGGGGAATTCACTGGACGACCTGCCACTCTCTCTCTCTCTCTCTTGCCTGTAGGCTATTCTGTCATTACACTTGAGTTTGCAAGAGCAAGGGCGGGTGTTACGTTATTAGCGGTGTGCGGGGAGGAGAGGGGGATGACAAAATAACCTGAACAGTTTTAACAAAAATTTAAACAAACTTGGTGGAAGGGTGGAGAGCCCATAAAGATACATTATTATTATTATTATTATTATTATTATTATTATTATGAGAAGGGTGGGTGGTTAACAGGGAGGTTTTAGGAAGGGAAGAGGTTGTGTAGATCAGATATTCATTCTTAGATCTTTAGTGGAGAAGTTTCTAGAGAAGGGAAAGAAATTGTGTGCGGTCGTCATGGATTTGGAGAAGGCATATGACAGAGTGGTTAGACAAGGATTGTGGAAAGTATTAAGAATATATGGAGTAGATGGGAAGCTGTTGAATGCTGTGAAGAGTATGTATGAGAGTGCTAAGCCTGCAGTACGTGTGGATAGTGAACTGAGTGAATTTTTCTCTTTGAAAGTTGGGTTGAAACAGGGATGTGTCATGTCTCCATGGCTGTTCAGTCTGTACATGGATGGGGTGATAAAAGAGATACAAGGTAGGGCAGTGGATGTTGGAGTGGCCCTAAAGAGAGAGTACAGTGTTTGGAAACTCCCTGTACTGTTGTTTGCAGATGATACTGTGTTATATGAAGACGAAGGGGAGCTGCAAGGCTTGGTGGATGAGTTTGGGAGAGTGTGCATTGTGTAAGAAACGGAATCTAAAGGTGCAAGTAGGGAAGAGTAAAGTTATGGTGTTAGGGAGAAGTGAAGTCAGTGAATGTACAGTGAGGCTGGATGATGAGGACATGGAAAATGTGAGTACATTTAAGTACTTGGGTAGTGTGATGAGTAAGGATGGAAGTTCGGGGGGTGAAGTGCATGAAAGGGTACAGCAAGGAAGAAAGGTTGCTGGTTCCCTGAAAGCAGTGATAAGAAACAGGGAAGTGAGCATGGAAGTGAAAAAGTTACTACATGACAGTATTGTGATACCAACTCTAACGTATGGAAGTGAAGCTTGGACGTTGTTGGAGGTGGATGCTGTTGGAGGGACACAAGTCAAGAGTGAGAGCTGTGGAAATGAGTTATTTGAGAGGAGCCTGTGGAGTCACATGGAGAGACAGATTGACAAATGAGGATGTGAAGGAGCGTTGTGGTGTGGATGTGGATATGATAGGTAGCGTTAGAAGAAGCACACTGAGGTGGTTTGGCCATGTGGAGAGGATGGAAAGTGAGATACTGACGAGGAGAGTGTATGTGAGTGAGGTGGAGGGGGAGAGGGGAAGGGGGAGGCCAAGGATGAGATGGAGGGATGGAGTGGAGAGGTATATGAGAGAGGGGGGTATGAGTAGGGAGCAGGGCAGTGAAATGGCGGGGGACAGGGCGACGTGGAGGCGACTTGTTTGTGGCCACCCCGTATGGGATTAAGACGTCTGGCAATAGATAGATAGATAGATTATTATTATTATTATTATTATTATTAGAAAACAGATCTAAGATGAGCACGATCATCTTACACAGTTTTACCCGACTTAGAGAAATTTTGTGGAAGAGTTGAGGATACCACTTGGAAAAAATTCGATTATGATAATAAGCCAAAGGTCAAGGTTTCAGAGAAAGATCAGAAGCATTGGTCACAGGGCAAGTCAGCTCAAAAGTTTTGATCTGATCTGAACCAATTGATGGAAGGGTTACGGGTTAGCCATAAATGTACTTTTTTTTTTTTTTTAGGATAATCTGTTGAAGGTAAGACTAACAGGGCGTGGTAGAACAGTCGGCTCTGAGACTATTTGGTTGGCGTGGATACTGCATTCCTTAGGCGCTTCTTCTTTCTCTTGTTGTTTTGTACGCAGGACATCAATTAGCAATATTATCGTAAAAATCTTTCAAAAGTTGAATCAGTATTTTGGCTACACGTAGTAAACGCAAGCTGATTAGTTCCACGTTCTTTCTCCTTATATTTACATGTTTTTTCTTTTCTTCAGCTAACAGAATCTACCCAGAATCTAGAAATGTTCGTGGTAATACACCTTGTACACAGAACAGCAAAAATACTCCACCAGTTGTTAAATTTCATTTTTTTCTGATTATTTTCTTCATTTTCTTTCTTCGGTAAGTAGATTATTTCCTGTTTGTAATTTCCCAGTGTTTTACAGATTCTTTTTGCTTGCATGAGACCGAGGCTATTGCACTGAATTTAAACACCTCAGATATAAACTAACTTAACCTAAGACTAAACCTAACCAAGATATAGCCTGATCTGACCAAATCTGGACACACTCCAACCAAAAACAGATAAGGTTAATTTGTTTGCCTTAGATCAAGGGTCAAGGAGCTTTTTAGGGTATTACCCAACAATGTATCTGAGTAAAGTGAAATTACCCCAGACTTCAGAATATATAAAAAAAAAAGAAAAAAAAAAAAGAAAAGAAAGAAAGAATAGCCACGTCTGTGTACACATGTCAAAAGTATGGCGGCTAAGCAGCAAACATCATGATACATGATACATGGTTTTACATCTTGTTCACTAAAACTTACGTCATTTTTGTGAAAAATCAGCAATATACCGCATGCATTACCTCTCATATCGCACTCATTACCCCCCCAAATGTTTAGATTTACCCCATTTGGGGTAATTTACCCCTGCTCCCCGACCCCTACCTTAGATTATTTTATACAAATATGATCCAGGATGGTTTTCAGATGCACTCGTCTTAAACTTCACAAAGATCACTTCGAAGATATTAAGAGGAAACTACTCGGGAAAAGTGATAACAGGGCACGACTGACTGAAAAATTAATCACAAAAATGTAGGAAACAATCAGGAAAAATTTAGTTGGTAAAATTTTTATGCATCTTTAACTAAAACGTTAAAATTCCAAGTATCACTTAAGCTGAGGAATAGCGTCAGTACATACATACATACATATATTTATAATATATATAATTATTTATAATTATATACATAATTATATATATATATATATATATATATATATATATATATATATATATATATATATATATATGATTACACACACACATACACACACACACACACACACACACACGAGACGCATTTTCTCAGCTCAGGAGAGACTTAATGGAGTGACGAGGTTAAACACAGCCATCATTAACACCATCTTTAATGATCTGTCCTACGTTCAATAATGTTGTTTGTAGATAGGAAATTTACACTAACAGCTACAGATTCAAGGAGTTGACAAAACAACCGTAAATCAGCCACTGATCCAGATTCCCAGATTCTGCTTTGCAAGATGACAATAAAATCTAGAAATACTTATATTTCTAACGAAACCAAACTTAACCTAAGCTAACATGACCCTACCTTAAACCTTAGGGAGCGCATTTACCTAAGGTAGACCATAACAGACCACATTTTGAACGCATATAGAAGTATTGCATTGAATAATATTCTTTCTTTATTCACCTGTTCGAACTTAGGGCTTAAACCAGAGCGCAGCTGTTGCATCCTCACAATAAACAGTTTCGTTATGTGGGCATAATTTTTCCACTTGAACATTGCACGGTCTGTGAAATTCACATACCTACTAACTGACTTAACAAATCATTGCAGCACTAATTATATCAATCCACATTTGAGTTTAAAATGTACTCCAAAGTGTTGCAAAGTTTTTGCCATGATATACGAATTAACGTGGCAGCAACGGAGTATCATGATACCACGGTTGTTAAGTAGCCTATAAATATTTATGGTTAAAGTCAGTCTTGAGACAGGTCGGAGCAAAAGTTGAGGATATGGGAGGGAAACTGATGAAAAAGTCAAGAATAGAATATTTCAAAGTCCGAATATGCAGATGACGTCATGTTTGTTGATACTGGACGAAATTTTTGTGGTCTGGTTTAGAGTTTTGCGAATGTATGCAAGCAGGGGGTCTGACTGTAGATGACGGTAAGAGTAAAGTGGTTGTTGTGGAGATAGAAGGAGGATCGGAGTGTGCCGTGTTCATGAATAGGGAAAGACTAGAAATGGTGATGGGGTTACGTATACGTATACCCTGACTGAAATGAAATATGAATGTGTGAAAACAGTGGCACGTACAGTGGTCCAAGAAAATAAGATGGTTGGTGATGTGAAGGCCATGACAAGAAACAGAAGTTTGATTACAGAGGCTGTAATTTGACAATATGAACATATTTTAAGTCTCACATTAACGTGTGGGTCTGAAATCAAGGAAGATCACAAGTATTAAAACAAGACCAGGGGCAGTAGAAATGTCACTGCTAAGGAACGGATACCAGGAAAGATTGCGTAGGTGGGATAGGATTAGAAAAGAGGAAATAAAAATTATGGAGTAAGGCAAAGTATGCTTGCATGTCACATTCAGAAAATCAACATGAGCAGATTCGTTAAACGGTATATCTGAGTGAATTTAAGAACAGGAGGAGTCGTGAAAGACCCAAAATTGTGTGACTGGATAATACAAGTTATTGGGTAATTAAGCTAGGTATAGAAATCGAAGAAGTAAGATAATAGGCGACAGATGGAAATGAATGGATGAAATATGCACCGAGCAGGACACTCGATTGCAAAAGATCGTCCTTGTCTGCTTACATGAGAAGCCTGTTTACCTGATAACATTGTATGTGACAGAGTTGACTTTTATACAATAGGCTGAATATCTAACTGTTAAAATAAATGACTAATGAGAAGCAAAAAATGTATTACTTAAAGATAATGTGGGTATGCAGCAGATGTGATAATGTTGAGGAAAGTATGACCTTGGTACAAGATGCAATAGAGATTCAGGACGTTCAGGATTGTTTCTGTTGATGCTCTCATTGAGTATTTTTGTATATGGAACAGTGTAGTACGTTTTAACCATTTAAATGAGAAGGAAGGTGATGGAGCTGGAGGTCATGGGGCGGAGGCTGATAAGAAGGCTGAGAAGAGGAAGGGAGTGCGGGCAGTGACATGGGAGAGAATACCCTGACCACGGATTATGTGGGAAATAACAGGAATGGAGACGGCTTTCAAGAGAAAGTTACCATGCAGTATACTGTATATATTTTTATGTGTACGACTCACAGCTTGTTGCCTGAGGCCCAGTAGTCCTGCTACATACCATACACCACCATGTGTCATCACTTCTACGCTAACACCCACTGTCCATACTGAATACATGATAAGGCTGTCACATACAGGACTGGTATATTAGTATTAGCGGAAGTGTCTTGACAACATGTCAGCGAGTCTTGTGGCAGATCAGTAAAGTCTTATATTATTTAAGTTCTTTAATCTTTCCCTGTCCCAAGCGGGATTCGAACCCACATTCACTTGGAAAGTAGACCACCTGTCTCCTCCTCATCGTTTGGCCATGTATCTACTAACTCGGCCACTAATGCGGACGAAGAAGTTTACCTTCAGTTTTGAATAACTGTCTTTGTGAAAGATACATTAACCCAAGCATGTAACTACGAGTACATTTGATAGTTTAGTGACATTTGTGTCGATATTACTGATGGATGGCTTTAACGTTAGTAACGGATGGAGAATGGTGTTAACGTATATCAGTGCACTGCCACCTTTTCTCCCGTTTCTGCCATTTGTGAAAATACTGTATATTGGCGACCATCATCCACCCATTTGATGTAGTGCTGCATACTTCTTCCTTCACCTTTATCATTCTTTTTCTGTGTCTGTCCACCTCTCTTCATATTTCTCACCATCATCCACTCACTTGATGTAGTGCTGCCAACTTCTTCCCTCACCTTTATCATTCTTTTTCTGTCTGTCCTCCTCTCTTCCTATTTCTCACCATCATCCACTCACTTGATGTAGTGCTGTCTACTTCTTCCTTCACCTTTATCATTCTTTTTCTGTCTGTCCTCCTCTCTTCGTATTTCTCACCATCATCCACTCACATCATGTAGTGCTGCCTACTTCTTCCTTCACCCTTATTCTTTTTCTGTGTCTGTCCTCCTCTCTTCTTATTTCTCCCATCTTTCCTGCCACTTTTTATTACTCTTCTTTCCTCTTCAGATGGCTTTACACTGAGTAACAAGCCTAATGGTTTCCTGTAAGCCAGGAAACCATTTACAACGCTGGGTGGTAACCATATAACCAACACATGTGTTCTCTACGTGTCAACAAGTGGATTGATGGAGGGTTACTGCCCCTCCCCGTAAAACAACTAACTCAAAGACAAACGGCCACCCCTTACGGGATTATGGCGTCTGGCTTTAGATAGATTTTTTCCCCTGAGTATTTAACCAGTATTCAGCAGTTCCAAATATGCCATAGTCATGGACGAAAGTATAAGTCTCTAAATCAGTAAATGTAATACACAAATTATGTTTATTCACGAGAAACAGGTTTACGCATCCATTTTTCTTATGACGTGAGTCAGGAACAGCTTGACTGTTGCTTAAGTCGATTCGCCTGTTCATCCTGAGTATTTATGTTTCTTTGATCTAAAATGCACATCATCAATCAGAAGATGGCAAAGATGTGCAGAACCAATGGCACAGAAAAGAAAACCAACGTATGTGGACAAGGTCAGCTGCTGATAAAAGTTATTAGCGATGTTGAAAAGCACAAAACCTTCTTGAAAAAAAAAAAAAAAAAAAAAAAAGTGACTTTAATCGAGCATTAAGTCAGAAATCCTTCCTACAGAAGCCGTTCTCAACTCCAGTCCTCGGAAGTATCCCTGAAATAATGAACTGTCCTGCATTTTTCTAACAGCTCCTCCAATCTGGTATTCATTAAATCATTGTTACTTGCATCAGCAACAACGATTTTTATTGATAACTTGGCTGGTAGGTAAGACAGGAGCCAGGCTGCTGGTGCGGATTTCTCATTCAATGTTATTGATACTCAGGTTGCCCTGACGTCCCATTTAGGTTGTTGCCTGACACAATGCTACCTGCTCTCCTAGACCAAGGCTTAGCGACAGATATTTCTGGGAGGTCCTTCATAACACTGCCTATCTCATAATGGTATTTCATAGCTTCAGCGGGATACTTGGATGGAGTGACCAGGTCGGATGGAGAGGACGTCGTTTCTCCATGGAAAGAGGCATGGTTAGGATAGGCGGAGTTGGTGGACTGGCCCAAGAAACTGTGAGGGGACTGTGGAGGGGTGACTGCCAAGGGAAGGTGATATGGAGAGAAAGGCGAGCGGGAGAGAGTAATAGTAGGTGACAGATAGCGGAAAGGCAAAGATGCGTCAGGGATGAGGAAGGCGGGAGGGGTAGAGTCTGGAGCAAAGAAAGCTGGAGGGGTTGTGCCAGGGGTAAGAAACTTTCGAGGGGTATTGCCAGGGCCTTTGAAGGTTGAGGAAGTGGTGGCAGGGTCGAGGAAATCAGGAGGGTTGGTGTCAGGAGCAAGGAAAGGTAGATTTTTAGTTTCAGGGTGACAAAAGACAGAGGAAGTAGAGTCAGGGTCAAGGAAGGCAGGAGAGGTGGTGTCAGGAGTAAGGAAAGGTAGATTTTTGGTGGAAGGATAACTGAAGGAAGGGGAAGTAGAGTCAGGATCAAGGAAGGCAGGGGAGGTAGTGTCAGGAGCAAGGAAAGGTAGAGTTTTAGTGCCAGGATGACTGAAGGGAGGGGAAGTAGAGCCAGGGTCACAGAAGGCTGGAGGGGTAGTGTCAGGAGCAAGGAAGGGTAGAGCTTTAGCGCCAGGATAACTTAAGACAGGGGAAGTATAGTCAGGATCAAAGAAGGCAGGTGGGGTAGTGTCAGGAGCAAGGAAAGGAAGAATTTTAGGGCCAGGAAAGCTGAAGGCTGGAGAACTAGTGTCAGGGTCAAGGAAGGCAGGTAGAGTAGTGCCAGGGTCAAGGAAATCCGGGGTACGGGGCATAGAGCCAGAGATATGACGATACGGGGAGAAAGGCGAGCGGGAGAGGGTAGTAGTGGGCCCCAGGTACTGAGGTAGTGAGGACGTGTCAGGCTTGAAGAAGACAGGGGAGGTAGTGTCAGGGGAAAGGAAAGGTAGCTTTTTGGTACCAGGATAACCAAAGGCAGCAGAAGTATAACCAGGATCAAAGAAAGAAGGAGGGGTAGTGCCAGGGTCAAGAAAAGCTGGAGGGAGAGTGCCAGGGGAAAGAAAAGATGGAAGGGCAGTACCATGATGAAGAAAGGCAGGAGAAGTGGAGTGTGGATCAAGAAAGTCAGGAAGGGTAGTGGATGGATTAAGGAACGCAGGGAGAGCAGCATCAGGTGGGAGAGCGGCATAAGGAAAGAAGGCAGGGGGGACTGCATAAGGATCCAGAAAAGGAAATGAGGTGACACCAGAAAGGAAGCTAGGCATCGGTGAGGTTGGAGAAGCACGTAAGAACTGGGCAAGGCTCGGAAACTGGGGATGCTGGCGGTCCTAAGGGCGAAGTGTTTCTGGGACCTCCATTCTAAAGTCCTTTAGCTACATCACTGCCACCATTATAACAAAGAAAACGCATAGCAGGAGGAACCACCAGACATCAGGGTTATCCATTTCTTCTTGGGTCAGATCAGAGACCATCTTGTCAGGTTTGGGTCCGTCCAATCTGGTCCAGGTGTGAGGTGAAGGGGTAGGAGTCTCCCCTGCCACCATCACTGCCATTAATATTGAGCATAACTTAGGAACCATTTTTGCATTTTTTTTACTGTCCATTTCAATTTGCGTTTCTCTGTGCTAGTCACTGGTTGACTTGCAGTACTTTGATAATTTATAGACATGGGTGAATTGTCCACTCAACGCCCCTTTTGTTTCTATATAACATTTGTGACATAAATCGCATGGAAGTGTCAGATGTAGAACACACAGTGTCACCCGGGTCAAGAAGAAAAGGACTGGGGAATTATGTTAGTTAACTACCTGAAACTATTATCTTTATCTACCATAACACGATCATAAGTACTGTTATCATCATGGTAAAAGTTTACAAAACCATAATACTTGATTCCTAAGAAATAATAACGTGAATCAGTACGTTGGACAGTTCTAAGTCAACCATCTTTTATGCCGTTACTTCCGCAGATTGAAAATAGGCAAGATATTGTCTGATAAATTATAGAAGGTGGTATTATGGCTTTGTAAACATCTACCCAAATCTAGCTGTTTTTATTACTGGTAAAAATAAACAGAGACGAATGAATTACAAGCTATTTTAGTCATTAACCTACCAAAATGCCACTTAACCTAACCTAGATCCGTGTAATTCGAGGCTAACCGCTTCCAATTTCCAAGCTCTTTCTTGGTCGTCGATCGAAAATGAAATGCAGCTACAACATAGGGATGCCAAACTTGAAAATATTAGACAAACCCATTTCCTGTCCTGTGATTGGCGGAACTCGAGGTCATAATGCACCAGCGACAACAAAAGCATACCGCCTGTGACCATAATGCACCACCGAGAAGAAAACGCATCGCCTAATGGACGAAACGTAAACCATCCACCACCACAGACACCCATTAATGACCAGGCAATATCTCGCTTATTTTTAATTTGCGAAGGAAATATCACAAAAGAAGCTTGACTTTGAACTGTCCAGCGCAATGAGTCCCTCTATATTTTCTTCGGAATCTGGTGTTACAATTTTATGAACATTATCCGTCATCGCTACCACTGTCGTAATTAGCCTACTACTAACACTGCCGTTGCCACAACCACCACTTTCATCAGTAACATTATGATTACCACCATCATCTAAATCATCACTACCAGTAACATAATCAACAATACCGTCGTCATCGCCACTACCACTACTGCAATCCTGACCACTGACATCACTGTTATCGTTACTTCCATCATAATCACTATTATTAACACTGTCAACATCACCATCATCACTGCAATGAATATTATATCACCATTATCACCATCATCACTATTGCTACCACGAGTATCACCATTATCACGGCCCCCAGGATAACCACTATTATCAGTATCACCTCTAGCAACACCATCGTCACTATCATCACCACATCATCATCGCTACTAAAGTCACTGGCATTACGACCACCGCCATCATCACCACTACCACCATCATCACCTGCACTAGCTTACCACTCCTACAATCATCACCACTAGCGCGCCCACCTTGATCACCACAGCCATCACCACCAGCATCACCACCATAACCTTCACAACAGCTACCACTATCATCATCACCACCAGCATCACCACCATAACCTTCACAACAGCTACCACTATCATCATCACCACCACCAGCACAATCATGATCACTGCCGCTACTGTCATCATCATTACATCCCCAACCATCATCATCAATACCTCGACCACCATCAACATTACTACCACTACTTTCTTCATCATCACTACCACGGCTACCATCATCACTACTACCATAAACCCCATCATCATTACCACTACTACTTTCTTCATCATCACTACCACGGATACCATCATCACTACTGCCATAAGCCCCATCATCATTACCACCACTACTTTCTTCATCATCACTACCATGACCACCATCATCACTATTACCACGGCCATCATAATCATCATATCATCATCATCATTTTCGCCGCCATTTATATCATTATCATCATCATTACCACTACCATCATTACCACTACCACGACCACCACAGCCATCATCGTTATCACACCCCCACAGTCCTCAACACCGCCACTATTTCCATTACCATCATCATCATCATCATCATCATCATCATCACAACTACGACTACCATCATCACTAATGTCAGTTCAGGTCCACCACGGTCTGATCAGGCCCGTTCACGCTCAGTTATATCCATTGAGGCTGGTCACTCTCATCTTAAATGTCGGGACCCACTGCCTAGCCCCGGGCTCCTACGCTCCTGATGGGGCAATGTAGGATTGGATGATGGATATATATATATATATATATATATATATATATATATATATATATATATATATATATATATATATCAGAATAAGTGGAGAAATTCTTGAAGTCGAGGAATACAATTACCTGGGACAAATACTAAAATTAACGAAAGATAATGACAGCGAAATAAAAAGATGCATTACAATTGAATGGAAAGCTTTCGGTAAACATACGGACATTATGAAAAGTAGTTTGCCAGTTTGTATGAAACGAAAAGTATATAACGAATGTATAATTCCAGCTATGACGTATGGTTGTGAGACCTGGAAACTGACAAAATCGATGAAAAATAAGTTAATTTGTTTTCAGAGAGCAATGGAAAGGTCAGTGTTGGGAATATCATTAAGAGACAGGAAAAGATCAACTTGGGTGAGAGAGCAGACTAAAATCAAAGATATTATAGATGTTATAAAAGAACAGAAATGGAGGTGGGCAGGCCATGTAGCAAGAATAAGGGATATTCGATGGAGCAAGAGGTTGACTGAATGAACACCAAGAGATTGTGAGCGAAGCAGAAAAAGGTAAGACAGGAGGTGGAGGGATGAGATACAGAAATTTGCAGGGAAAACGTGGCAAAGATTGGATCAGTCAAGGAATTCGTGGAGCAGGTTGGGGGAGGTCTTTGTTCAGCTGTGGACTTGTAATGGCTGATGATGATGATGATGATGACGATGATATATATATATATATATATATATATATATATATATATATATATATATATATATATATATATATATATATATATATATATATATATATATATATATATATATATATATATATATATATATATATATATATATATATATATATATATATATATATATATATATATATATATATATATATATATATATATATATATATGTGTGTGTGTGTGTGTGTGTGTGTGTCTATCAATCTATAACTATCTATCTATCTATATATATATATATTTGGGGGATGATGAGATTGTAGTTTTGGGAGGGGACTTAAACAGTTACCGGTATGTAGGCAAAGTAACTCAAGGATATGAAGGAGTACGTGGGGAATGTGCATATGGTACAAGAAATGAGGAAGGGAAAAGGATACTAATGTTTGGGGAGGCTATGAACATGATTGTGTGCATCACATATTTTAGGAAAAGAGAGCGTAGGTTGATTATATACAAGTCTGGGGAAAATTGCAGCCAAACAGACTACTTCCTGGTCAGGAGGGCTGATAGGAGGTTAGTAATGGATGTTAAAATTATAGGGAGCGAGGAGTGTGTGCAGCAACACAAGTTATTGATGTGTGACAAGGTGCTTACGGAGCGCATGATGAAAAAGAGGACCTATTCACCCAGGTAAGGGTGCATGGAGATGAGGAGAGTAGTGGCTGAACAGGGAGGCGATGGAAGTGTTAATGAGCAGTACAGAGCCCTCAAGATCAACCTCTTGTGAGTTACTGATTCAGTATGTGGATGGACAAGAGGCCCACCAAGACATAAATTGACTTGGTGGTGGGATGAGGGTATAGAAGCTCCAGTTAAAGAGAAAAGAAGGCTTTTCCGGGAATGGAAGAAGGGTGGTAACAAAGAGGAATACTTTGTTGCCAAGCGTAGGGCTAGAAAAGAGGTTTACAGGGCAAAGTCTGAGTCTCAGAGACTTTTACTTGATAACCTACATACTGTGGAAAGGAAGAATCTGATATCTAAGGTGGAAAATCATATGAAGAGGGAAAATAAGGATATCATAGGTAGGGGGTGTAAGAAGAATGATGAAGGAAAGGTAATGGTGAACAGTGGAGGTATTAAAGACGCCTGGAGAGAGCATTATAATCGGTCGTTGAATGAGGAGTTTGACTAGGACGGGGAAGGTTTGAAGCCAGCACATCCAGTGTTTGCCCTTGGCCTTTGATTGACTCTACTACTGTGAGCAGGGCAATATGCAGGATGCAGGTGGGGACGGCAGCAGGTGTGTCTGGATTGACTGCTGAAATGTTGAAAGCCTCAGGAGACATAGGAGTGGAGTTAGTCACTGACTTGATAAATATGATTATATATAAAGTGATCGTAATGGGTGATATGAATGGAAGAGAATGAAAGAGTAGGCACTGGTCCTGAGGATAACATAATGGGTTGTAATGGAGTACCAGGAGAAAATGATAATGGGAAGCGACTGAAGGATGTGTTAGGAGAGGAGGTTGTGTATTTGACCCTCGTATTTCAAACACAAAGATGCACATACATATACATGGTACAGAGGGAACGGGGATCGTGTTGAAAGAAGCCTGATTGATTACGTGCTCGTAGAGAGGTCGATGATGGGAATGGCTGCTGATACGAGGGCCGTGAGAGGACGGTGTGGAGGGCTGTCAGATCATAATGATTGTGGAATGCAAGATCAAGCTGAGGAGTGAGGTGGATCAGGAGAGAAAGGAGCAGTCAGGGAGAAAGACTGAAAGTTGAGAAGCTGAGGATCAAAGAAATGGCAGATGATTATAGGATCAAAGGTGAGGATGAGTTAGAATCAGTGAATTGGAAAGAAATGCATCTGGACAGCCTGTGTAATGCATACAGGGACTGCTTAGTTAGGCATGCTAAGGCGGTGTGCGGTGTGGAAAGAGTGACAACAAAGAAGAAAGGTACGGCATGGTGGGATGATGAGGTTAAGAAAACAGTGGAGGAAAAGAGGAAGAAGTGGCTAAAGTGTTTACAGGACAGGGGTTCAGTTGAAATAAGAACTGATTATGGTGAGAGCAAGAAGCGCGTAAAGAGACTAGTGAAGAGGAAAAAGGAGGTAAATGATGATCTAGGAAGAAAAATGAATGAAAACTACTCTGAAAATAGGAAGTTATTCCGGAAAGAGGTGCGGAAATGTAGAAGTGAAACAGGAAAGAAATGCGATGGTGTGAAAGATGCAGTTGGTAGATTATTAGCCAGCCCATGGAAATGAAGTATGGACCAGATGGAAAGAATATTTTGAAAGCCTGATGAATGGAAACAGAGAGAGCAGAGTGGCTGAAAACATGACTGGTTTTGGGGATGTGCAGAGAAGGAATGCAGTGCCAGGAGACGTGACACTTGCACAGGTGAAGGTTGCTGTGAAGCGGCTGAAAAATGGGAAAGCAGCTGGGGTTGGTAAGGTGTATGCAGAGATGATTAAGTGCAGTGGAATGAGTGGAATGAAGTGCTTGTTGGAGATATGTATGAAGGCAAGGATGAGTGAAACTGTGCCTGCAGAGTGGAAAAAGGCTGTGACTGTACCCCTGTACAAAAATAAAGGTGAGCGAAGTGAGTGTAAAAATTATCGTGGCGTTTATTGAGTGTGGTAGAGAAAGTATAAGGAAGAATTATTAGAGAGAATGTAAGAGAGATATCAGAAGTCCTAATGAGTGATGAACAGGATGGCTTTAGAGGTGGCAAAGGATGTGTGGATCAAATATTTGCATGAGACAGATAGTAGAGAAGGCTTGTGAGAAGAACCATGAAGTGTTTATGACATTCATGGATTTGGAAAAAACATACGACAAAGTGGACAGAGAAGGATTGTGAAAAGTTTTGCTTATGTACGGGGCCGGTAAGGTGCTAGGTGCCTTCAAGAGTTTTATGAGGGTAGTGAAGCATGTGTAATGGTTACTGGGCATCTAGGTGAATGGTTCACGATCGGTGTGGGGGTCCTACAAGGTTGTGTGATGTCAACATAGTTGTTCAATATATATATATGAAAGGAGTTATAAGAGAAGTAAAAACACGAGTAATGGTGAGAGGGATGGCTTTGGTAATGAATGGTGATGGACGGAATATCTCAAATTTGTTGTATGCTGATGCTGCAGTACTTCTTGCAAATACCGGACAATAACTTAGTAGGCTAGTGCAAAGTTTTGCTGATGTCTGTGAGCGTCGTGCCTTGACAGAAAATGGAGAAAAGAAAGAAGTAATGGTTGTTGAGAGAGAAGGTGACTCCAAGTGCGATGCTACAGTGAATGGAGAGAGACGGGAATTGGTGAGAGTTCAAATACCTGGGTACGTGATAGAAAAGAATGTGCAAAAGAAGTGGAAAGTAGAGTGACACAAGGAAGAGAAGTAGCTGATGCAATGAGGTTCTTGATAAGAAACAGAGGCTTGTGTGTTGCAGCCGCACGAAGCTTACATGATGGAGTGTTAGTGTCACCTATAACATATGGGTGTGAGACTATGATGTGGCATGAAAATGAAAACTCAAGAGTAAGAGCAGTGGACAAGGGACTGCTGAGGAATGTATGAGGAGTAAAGAGAGTGGATAGGATACGAAATAATGTGATTCGTAAAAGATGTGGAGTGGGGAAGTCGGTGGACACCAGAATCGAAGAAAGGGTACTGAGATGGTATGGTCATGTGGAGAGAATGGATAACAACAGAGTAGTAAAAAAGGTATATCTGAGAGAATTTGAAGGAGGGAGGAGGTGAGGTAGGCCAAGGAGAAGGTGGAGAGATATGGTGGATGAGTGTGTGAGGAAGAGAAGTTTGGAAGTCGGTGAGGCTAGGGAACTGATAAGAGATCGAGTTAGATGGACGAATGTTGTGAGAATTGCATGATCAGAGATTTGGCGCCCCTTTTTAACGTGGCAGCGTCCGGACTGACTCTATGGGATACATTTATGTGAAGCTACAGAAAGTGGTGAGTGTTTTTGGCATATCCGGTAGGGCCAGGGTTCCGGGGGCTAGAATGATGAATGAATGGAAGCGTGGCCCATTGGACTAGGCAAATTTGGGCTGTCTGGACATGGCTACTCCTCACCCTGCCCTAGGGTGGGAAAGGAGGTCCGGATGATGATGATGATGATGATGATGATGATGATGATGATGATGATGATGATGATGGTGATGATGAGTGTGTTGTTCCAGATGACTGGCCGAAGAATGTTATCGTAACTGTGTACAAGGGGAAGGGTGATGATTTGGAAAGAAGAAATTTTAAAGATATAAAGCTTTTGGACCAAATAATGAAGATATTGGAGAGAGTTCAATAAGGTATGATTAGAGAAAGTGTGAATACTGATGAAATGCAGTTTGAGTTTATGCCAGGCAAAGAGACCACTGATGCAATGATCATTGTTCGACAGCTTTAGGAAAAATATATAGGAAAGAAAGGGGATCTGTACTTTGCTTTTGTTGATTTGGAGAAGGCCTTTGACACAGTGCCTAGAGAGCTAGTGAGGTGGGCAATGGGATAGCTTGGGATCGAAAAGTGGTTGGTCAGAGGGGTTAGAGCTTTGAATGTGGATGCTAGCACCCAGGTAAGGGTGCATGGAGATTGAGTGATGAGTTTTCCGTGAATACTGGGGTGCATCAGGGGTTAGTCTTGAGCCCCTTGTTGTTTATCATGGCACTTGAAGCCTCTCACGTGACTTCAGAAATGGACTCCAGTGGGAGATGTTGTATGCCGATGATTTGGTATTGATTGCAGAGAATGAAAGGGAGGCAAAGGAAAGATTTAGGAAGTGGAGAGATGGTATGAGGCACAAGGGCTTCAGGGTAACTGCACATAAAACAAAAGTGATGATATCCAGGACTGGTGGCGGTACTGTCAAAAAAGAGGGAGAGTGGCCATGTGCGATTTGCCACAGGGACGTGGGAAGCAATTCTATATTGTGGAGTGTTTGTGATAAGTGGGTACGTAGGAGTTGTAATGGTATTAGAGGTAGACTGCGAGATAATGCTGATCTCATGTATGTGGTGTGTCAGGGAGAGCATGTGGATATTATCAGGCGTGAAAGGATTGATTTTGCTGGTGAGTGTCTTCAGTGTGTGGAAGAGTTTTGTTATTTGGGTGACATGGTAGATGCTGGAGGTGGGGCTGGAGATAGCTCTGTGGCTAGAGTGAGGAGTGTTTGGAAGAAGTTCAGGGAGCTGTTGCCTCTCCTGACATTGAGCGCTCTCCCTCCATGCTATGGGATCTTTGTATGCGGCATGTGTTAGAAGTGTAATGCTGTATGGTAGAGAGTCCTGGGCAATAAAGGAAGAGGATATTCGCAGGTTCAAACGAACAAAAATGACAATGATTAGGTGGATGTGCAGTGCGTCCCTGAGTGCGAGGCCTTGGGCAGCTAGGTGTACGATGGAAGAGTTGAGAGGTAGGATGGGTCTAGTGTGTATTGTTGTTATGATGAAGAGAGGTAGATTGAGATGGTCTGGGCATGTGGAGAGGATGGGGGATGATAAATAGGTGCAGAAAGTGAGAAGTGTTAACGTTATGTAGGGCTGCGAGAGGTAGACCGAGAAAGACCTGGGACGAGGTCATTGTGTGTGACCTCAGGGATAAGGGACTGAACAGGAAAGCTACCAGAGATCGAGCAGCATGGATAGCCACCATTAGGTGACCAAGGCCGACGCATGCAAACATGTTGGAGCCTTTAAAAACGAAACGAGGAATACGAATTTATCTATCTATCTATCTCCCTCTCTCTCTCTCTCTCTCTCTCTCTCTCTCTCTCTCTCTCTATCTATATGTGTGTGTGTGTGTGTGTGTGTGTGTGTGTGTATACATACAGTAAATATATATATATATATATATATATATATATATATATATATATATATATATATATATATATATATATATATATATATATATATATATATATAACTACTTTTAGATTGCTTCATGGACTATGTGAAAGTGTAAAATGCGTTTTCGAGTACGAGGAGGTTCCGTCTAGCGGGGCAGTAAGATGGCGTCACAAACTGATAAATGCAGATATCAGTAGGATTGGATTAGGTTAGGTTAGGTTAGATTAGGGATAATAAGTGAGGTTGGAGAAATGTGGTTACGTAAGGTTAAGGACTGTTATAACAGGAGAAGCTAGGATTAATTGACTTAGATATTGTTAGATTTCAATATAATTGGATAGGTTATGAAAATCTAGGTTATGTGAGGGCAAATTAAGTAAGGTTTAAGTAAATTAGGTTAGGTATGGGTAGGCTAGTATGAATGAGGTCATGTTACGATCAGTTAGGTTAGAGTTGGGTAAATCAGCACTCATGAGGGAAGAGTTGTGCCGAAATAGGGTTGCGCTTGTCTGTCTGTCTTCGGTGCACGAGGCGCCCATCGGACCTTGAAAACACACTCCGCGAAAAAAAAAAAAAAAAAAAAAAAAAAGCAAAAGAAGGTGGTCCCGTTTCTCCTTGAGTTTTACCCCTCAGATCTTCCATACAGGCATACGTATATGGTAATTACCTCATATCTGCCATAAACTTGACCACAACATGAATATTAGTAGCGTAATTTAAATCATCATCATCATCATCATTATCCATGGCAAGCAAGGCCAAGCAGAGCTGTAGAAAAGTATCACAGGTAAGATCAGCCTCAAGTTCCTAACGTGGATCATCCTGTTCTTTTATCATGAACCAGAGGAGCAAAATCTGGATTCAGATCCGAACAAGATCATGGTGTCCTCCATGATCTGTGAGTACAAACAGAAGAGGCCGCATATAAAAGGAAACAAAACTTCAAGCATTCACCACGAGGTTTTAGTTTTTAATTACGCTTACCTATTTACCCTATTATCACCACTGTAATTACGTGATGATGAGGGTAGCACCGGTTCAGACAGTGGAACTAAGCAGCTTTAATATTATAAATGAGAGGCCTTTGTAGGGATATAGTTGCCTTTGATGGTGGAAATCAGTGGCATTTTTTAGTGATGTAGGTCGCTTTATTATAGAAATTAACTGCTTTGGTAGAGGAAAGTAATGACAGTGATAATGAAAAAGAATGACTTTATATGTGGCCTTGATAATGGAAATAAGTGTCTTTGATGTAGAGATACATGGTTTTACTGGAGAATATGAATAACTTATATAATGAGTGGGTTTGATCATGGAAATGAGTGACTTCGATGGGAAATTTCAGGATTCGATAGTGCGACTGCTTGGCTGTGGAAATAAGTTATTATTATAGTGACTACAATGGAAATGAATGGCTTTGATGGTGGAAATAAGTTAATGCGGGAAGTAGTAGCTTTTCAGAGGGATATAGGCGACTTTATGTTAGATCTGGGTGGCTGTGGGAATGGAGATGGGAAGCTTAAGGGAAAATGAGCAATTTTGATACTGAAATTGAACGGCTTTTTGAATGGAAGTGAGTGACTTTGATAGTGGTAAAGAGTGGCTTTGACAATGGGAGTGAACGGCTTTGACAGAGGACATGCGTGACCTTGTTAATGGAAATGAGTAGTTTTAGTAATGAACTGATGGCTTCGAAAATGAATGTGATTGTATGTCTCGCGACGACTGGCTTGCACGCGCCTAACACTGACGGATTACGTTACTTTACAGGCCTTGTTTTATGGGTCCTGAGGGACAAATGATCCCCAGGGCCCGAGGCGCTCCACTTTCTTTCCCTAGAGAAGTAACTCGCCCACGCACAGTGCTTCAGGCGAGGGTATAGGTAAGGGAAGCTTTTAGAGTGTTCGATGAGATGTGTATATAGAAATTGTGTTGTTACGGCTGTGTCTGTGGATGTAAGAACTTGTATTTATCATCGGGGAAACCTTGACGGAATGCAGACAGGTGAAATTACATGCAGTGACAAACAACTACACCTTCTTACATGGGCAAATCGGGTGGAACTGAAGCCAGATGAAGAGGAATGGCAGATGGACCCGCTGCCACACGACCGCCGAGGGTTCTATTATGGCTTCACTAATAGAATGAACACCTTTGATAGTAAAGCTTAACGACATTGAGAATGGAAATGGCTTTGACAGTGACTGAGTGGCTTTGATAGTGATTGAGTGGCTGTGATAGTGAGTGAGTGGCTTTGATAGTGAATGAGTGGCTTTAACAGAGAATGAGTGGCTTTGATAGTGACTGAGTGGCTTTGATAGTGAATGAGTGGCTTTGATAGACAGTGAGTGGATTTCAAAAAGACCGTGCGTGGTTTTGATAATGGAAATGAGTGGTTGTGATGATTTAAGTGATTGCTAGTGCAAATAAGCATTTATTAAAATTTGGAAATGAATAGCTATTATAGCGGATGACTGACTTTTATAATAACCATGTGTGACTTTGGCAGTGGAAATGAAGGGCTTCCGTAGTAGAATAAGTGTTTTAAAATGGAAATGAGTGGCCTTGAAATGAGTGATATTTAAGGGAACATAATCTACAGTCGGCATCGAAAGTCCTGTCGCCTTTCCCCTCCCCCCCCCCTCTCTCTCTCTCTCAACGAACTCTGAAAAAGTGTGGTGAATCTTCAAAAAACCGACACTGATGACACTGAACTGCGGCCAAATAAATCGGTTGCGGAATCAGCACACAGATATTCAGTGTCCATGGGAAGAAATGCAGAGAGGCGACAGGAGTTTTGATGCTAACTGTGCGTAGATTTGACTTCGGAAATGCGTGGATCTGATAATCGAAATGAGTGTCTTTAGAGGAACTGATTGGCTTTGTGAACATGAATGGCTCTGATAGTAGCTTTTGAAATGAATATGGAAATGAGTGGTTTTCAAGTGACCTCGTTGGAGATGGGCGGGTTCATAGTGACGATGGTTGAAATGAGCGACTCTGACAGTGACGATGGTGGAAATGAATGGCTTTTGATAGTGATGATGGTTGAAGTGAGTGACTCTGTTCGTGACGATGGTGGAAAGGAATGGCTCTTGATGGTGACGATGGTGGAAATGAGTGTCATTTGTAGTGATGATGGAAATGAGTGGCTCTGATAGTGATGATGGTGGAAATGTATGACATCTGGCAGTGACGATGGTGGAAATGGGTGGAGTTGATAGTGACGAAGATGAAAATAAGTGTCTTTGGGAGTTACGAACATAGGATGGTGGATATAAGTGGCTACAACAACGATGATACAAAACATTAGTTAGGGTACAAACACTGAATAAGATTATACTGTATGTAATGCGGATACTTACCGATACTACAGTTGATCTAAATACACACACACACACACACACACACACACACACACACACACACACACACACATCAGTAGTCTCAAATATAGTCCCAGCGATAAATACAGTCTCCCTTCCTCTCTCTCTCTCTCTCTCTCTCTCTCAGTACTGTAGAAGACCCAATAAAAGATGGCGGGTAATCCCCATCAGGCGGTCAACAGGGTATTCAGGGCAGGGCAACTTCTGAGGGAGGAAGACTGTGGCAGGGGGATTAGCGAGGGGGACTGGGATGCAGGAGGATTAATGAGGCGGAAGGAAGGTGAGGCGGGAGGGAGGACAGGAGGGGTGGAGGGAGAAGGGTGAGCAGAAGTCGGAGGAAATGGTGGGAGGAATCACGGTCAGGGGAAGGGTGAGAAAGATAAATGGGGGAAAAGTTGGAGATGGTGGGGAAAAAGGAAGGAACTGGGAAGCAGAAAATTAGCACGAAGGGAGGAAAATGAGGGGCAAAATGCAGGTATAAGACAAGGCGGAAAGAAAGGTGGGAAGAAAATGAGGAGGGAAGGAAGGGATGGGAGGAGAGGCGCGGGAGAGCAGTAGGGTGAAGAGGCTGGAGGAAAGGTGAAGTGAGAGCGAATGTGAAAAGATGTGTCGCAGGAAGGGATAACAGGAATGGAAGGAATAAGAGGAGGCGGGAAAACTGAGAAAAGGAAGGGAGGAAGGAGGTGGAAGGGAAAGCCTGGGAGAAAGGGAGAAATGGCACTACACGGGAGGAGGAAGAAGAATGGGAGAAGGTGGGAGGATAAGTAGTAATGAGAGACCACAGGAGGGACATGAGTGAGGTGAAGGAAGTACTGGGAGGAGGTGGGAAGCAAGACAGGCATTATAGCTCTGTTTCGACAAGAAAAAGCTGATAAGTACCGTCATCGGAATCGTAACAGGAAAAGTACTGGGTAGCAGTTTCGTACTGGAATCTGGTAACTGATATTATGCGTTACCAAAGTCGCCCCCTGATACCGATATGATTTCTATTACTTATTTTGAATACTGTGAATCTATGATTTATGAACCACGTTCCTTTTATGGCTATAAACGATAGGTAAACTTAACTGATACTAGCACAGCAAATTATCATGCTTGCTTTCGACGATGCAGGGAGCGATTGACTGCCCACATCCAAGTGCCAGAAACATACTAGTGTTCGATGAATGATGTGACTTGAAGTTGGTGGAACAGTTGTAGAAAATGTAGGTAAATTTTATTCATAATCCCAATTGCTCATAAAATTTATTATTCCATACTGATCTTCATGTCAGTGTAACTTAATTTAGCCTCTTTAATTCGGTGGAATCAGTTTTTAAGCTATTCTTGATACTTTCGAAAGATCTTATTCAGTTTAGGAGATAAACCTACTATAGCCTATTTTATCTCTGATCTGAGAAGACACGAGCCTTAAGCTTTTGAAAGCTGACAGTTGATTGGTTCCCCGAGTGCATTCAACGATGCATTTTAAATTATTTTATCACAAGGGATACAATAACAGCCTGACGATAAGACTATCCCCCAAAATATTATATATAGTTATTTGCACAGATTAATTTAAAAACTGGGCCTTACACAGTTTATCAGTTGGCCTAGATACGTGTGAAATTTTGAATTCTCGGGACAAATCAAAACATGTCCAAGTAAAGTTTTACAAATACCTTGATTTTTTTTCTCATGCTCAGAAAAGTTAAGTATGTCATTACTGCGATAGTTCGTAAAATCTAACCTAGCAAATATGGCGGGGGTGGAGGAGGCCGCTCATATAATGTCGCACTTGATTAAGCAGACGAATATTCATTGCATTATACATTATACTTTCACATCACGAGTAAGTTTTCTATCTTTTTTAATCTGGATATCTAGTTACAACTTACAGAGCTGTGACAAGGTAATGGATGCGGGATATTTATAAGTGACGGTGACATAAAATTTCTTCACCCGTGTCCAATGGTCGTTCTTCATTGGGATTCTGATGTTTTGCGATGTGAGGTTTGACATGTCGCAGTAGTGATAATTTACCTACATTTGCCTGAACATGGGGGTAAAAAATCAAAGTACTTCTAAAACTTTACCTAGATGTGTACTGATTTGTCCAGAGAATTCAAAATTTCACACGTACCTAGGCCATCTGATAAACTTTGTAAGGCCCCATTTTTAAATTAATCTAAGCAAATAAGTAATATATAATATTTTATTTGGGCAATATTATCGTCAAACGGTTACTGTAACCCTTATAATGAAAATAAATTAAAATGCATCGTTAACAACGAATGCACTCGGACAACCAGTCACCTGTCAGCTTTCAAAAGCTTAAGGCTCGTCTCTTCTCAGATAAAATATAATAAGCTTTTGTTTAGTGAATGGAGTAATCAAATCCAAGTTTTACCCGTTCAGTTCGGAAAATCTTTCATATGTAAAATAACATTGCCTAAAGGTAGCAAGATTGAAGTAAAAAAAAAACAAAAAAATCGTGGAACTAAAATCTTGAAAAAAATAGGATATAAACAATTTACGAATGCAGATGACACTGGCGAGCAGGCGGAGTCTGTTTACCTAGGCCTGATGTTTTTTTTTTTTTTTTCTAAATTTATAGTATCCACGTTTGCGAAGCAACAGCGGATATAATGCATGTGTGTGTGTGTGTGTGTGTGTTTGTGGAGAGAGAGAGAGAGAGAGAGAGAGAGAGAGAGAGAGAGAGAGAGAGAGAAAACAAAATACCGGTAAGTATACTTTACCAAATTAAAACCAAACTTGGTGGAAGTGTTGACGGGAAGACAATTGACTGATTTTTTTTTTTTAAGACTAAGCTAAAAGAGAGGCCAACAGGGTTGGGTCAAATCTGACCTATCACTATCAGTTTTACAGTTTTTACCCGGTTTAGACCAAACTTGGTGGAGGGGATGAGAGCAAGGCAAAATAGATATGATTCGATTTCGAGAACAAGCAGTCGCAGGTCAAGGTCGCAGGCAGGGGTGCCTGTGTGAAAAGAAAATCTGAAACAGTTTTAATCTGATTTTGAGGAAGTTTGGTGAAAATGCTGAGGAACAGCCAAGGGAATAGCCACGTATTACTGCGAACAATAGGTCAAAGGCAGAGGGCCCCATGAAGAGACCAACTTGGACAGTTTTTCATCCGATTTCGATCAAATTTGTGTAAGGATTTACAATACGCCAAGCATATACAAACTAGATTTTCAAAGCACTCAAAGGACAAGATCACAGAGAAAGGTCAAAAGCAAGGTCAAGGGGCAAGATCAACTCGATTGGACCGAACTTGGTGGAACACTTAAGGGTCAGGCAAGAAAGAAGAATTTAGATTTACAGATCAGGGCAAAATCAGATGTAACGCCAGTTAATGGGCGTGGGATGTTACTAAGTGCTCCGTTTTCTTTCTTTCTTTCTGTTTGATTAATCAGTCCTGCGAAGCAAGACGGTACCATTTTCGGCAACTCGCAATATACCGCTACGCCAGATTTATCCAGGTTGTGTGTGTGTGTGTGTGTGTGTGTGTGTGTGTGTGTGTGTGTGTGTGTGTGTGTGTGTGTGTGTGTGTGTGTGTGTGTGCGTGTGCGCGCGCGTCTTTACTCCCAGGTTATTTAATGGATCTTAATTAAACTTCCCAGGTGAGTTCGTCTAGTTACTCCGAAAGTCTTCCACTGTAAACAATTTTCTAACCACTATATTTGGGAGGGAGTCGGGCTCCCTCACCAGATAAAAAATCCTTAGAAATAGTGAAAGGAGGGAGGGGGTGTTAATGCCTTTAAAAATCATCGTGGGAAATATTTACACAGGCCTGGAAATGAAGAAACAGAGAAAAGCAGCGCCAAGAGCTACGGTGTAAACTTGGAGTGAGGAGTTTGAGGAGCTGGAAACACTGAAGGGAGCGAAAACGATCTACAAGATTGCGATAAATCGAGATGAGGCAACCAGGATTTCACTCAGATACAGCAGTTAAAGGACGAGGGAGGATTTTTTTTTTTTTTTGTGACCAGGAAAAGATCAGGGATAGGTGGAAAGGATACTTTGAAAAGGTACTGAATGAGTAGAATCCACGGGTAATATTTGAGGATGGAGCCCCAAATGAGGGTTTAACGGCAGTTATATGCAGAGAAGAAGTAAAGATGGCACTGAAAAAGATGAACAGTGGGAAGGCCATGGGGCCATATGGGATGCTAGTGGAGGTTTGGAAGTGTTTGGATGAAGGAGTGATAGATTTAATGTGGGATTTGATGCGGAAGTTTTAGGTGCAGGAGAATATGCCGGATGCGTTGACAGTGTGACTCTACCTGTCTACGAAGAGAAGGGCGACATTCAGGACTGTAGCAATTGTAGAGGGGATAAAGTTGCTGTAGCATATAATGAAGGTTTGGGTGAGGAATATAAAGGGAAAGCTTCGGGAAGAGACAACAATAGAGGAGGATCAGTTTGGTTATATTCCAGTAGAGGGACGGCAGACAATTTTTGCACCGAGGCAAATGATGGAGAAGCAAAGGGTGAGACAGAGGGGTTTGCATCTGATATTCGTTGACATGGAGAAGACCTACGACAGAGTGCCACGTCAGGTGGTCAGGAGGTGTATGAGGGAGAAAAGGGTGCTGGAGAAGTATGAAAGGATAGTACAGGTTATGCATGTGGGGCGAGAACCGAGGCAAGAAGCACCAAAGAACTGACAAAGTAATAATTACCGTTATTAGAGCTGTTTCACATCAGGGTTCTTTTTAAAGTCCTTATCTGTATAATAAGATTATGGACGTGCTGGGTCGCGATGTAAGAGATCGGTTTCCCTGGTGCATGCTCTTTGCTGATGGCATTGTGCTATGCAGCACCAGAAGATAAAAGATGGAAAGAAAGCTAGTAGAATGGAGATGGGCTATGGAAGACGGAAAAATGTATATAAGTAGGAAGAAAAGAGAATACTTGAGGCTCAACAAAAATAAAGATTCAGAAATTAGTTTGCGGGGAGAGAGATTTAAAAGAGCAAAATGCAAATATCTAGCATCAATATCTGCCGAGGATGTGGAAATAACCCGAGAAGTGCAGGTGCTATGGAACAATTAAACGAAGGTATCGGGAGTGCTGTGTTGTAGAAGATTCATCGACTTTGATGTATGAGATTGAGACATTGGTAGTGAAAAAAGCGAAGGAGCAAAAGTTGGATGTAGCGAAGATACTATGAAGATGGATGTGTGGATTAACAAAGTTCGATAGGATCATAAATGAGAGGTTCGGAGGGACAATGAAGGTGGGTGAAGCATCCAAAATGGTGAAGGAAAGAAGACTAATTTGGTATCGGTATGTAATGAGAGAGGAGTAAGATTATGTGCGGAAGAGAGTAATGGAAATGGAGGAACAAGGAAGGAGGAAGTGGGGAAGGCCGAAGAGGAGGTGGTGGACTACATGAAGGATGATTTGAGAGAAAAGGAGCTGGCGGGAGAAGAGGCGCAGGACCAGGCTGTAGGGCGAAGACTGGTTAAATTTATCGATTGCTTATAAGAGTTGGAAAGATGGATGATAATAACAAGAAAAGAATGTTAAAGAAGGCCAAACACGGCTGTGATATTATCGAATACGTTGTACAATAGACTACCATCCGTAATGCGATATTTGGGGGAATGTGACCCCCCAGCGATTCTTGGGAGGGTCAGCCCTCCTCAAAATCTTAAATGAATAAATAAAGAAAAATAACAGCAATAGAGTAAAGTGAGCACGTGGATTTCAACGAAACTTTTCACGTCAGTTCGTCTGGTTCCTTGATAATGTCTTCCATTATAAAATTGTTCACCATTATTTTCAGTGGATCGGTTCCCTTTCAGTGATTATAAAGGATATAAAATAGGGGAAGGAGGATATATATCGCTCTGTCTTGGTACACAATGTACTATAGAATGGGACTGTGTGGCTGAAGTTCGCTACATTTCTTATCCCCTGTGTAATGTATTTCATTCATATATGCAATCATTGCTATCATGTGGCTTTCACATCAGGATATTAGATTGTTTTATGACGATGTAATATTATTTTTTAATTATTTCAAAGTGGCATGCGTATCGCAGGACTGGGCATGCAGTTTTCATGTTTTCTCAGAATGTACAGGAAGAAGCTGCATATTACCTTTATTATTTGATTTTTGATTGTCAAGGCTAATGAGAGAAGAAAACATATTTTGTTACAAATAGCCAGCTATTCCCATGAGTCACAGAGAAAAATCCAGATACTTAGTAAGGTATCCATATTGAATGGGAGATGGAGAGACGGGTGATAAGGATGAGATCTATAACCTGAAAAATATTCTTTCATCACTGATTATTCACTTGTAAATTACCAGTTTCATACAAATTATTAGCTATTTGTGTGTACCTACCTACCATTTGCCAGCCTCTGTAATTATACTGTCTTGTACTGCTATTTACCCTACAGCCTTCAACTGATTTAGCAACATGTGTTTAATATTTCCAGAATTTAACAAGTGATCATTTTATGAAAAAGGAAATCGACTAAGTGAATCAGCCCACTAAAGAAAAATAATACATAAATAAATAACTTGCATCATCCAATACAGCAAAACATACTTTGTAATGTCAAAAAGTTTGTTTTCTTACAAGGTTGCCCAATCTTCATCACAAGGTTGACCAGTCTTCGTCAATTTAATCTTTCTACCCAGTTACGTTATCTACATGAGACCGCTGGTGACAGATCCTTGACTGGAGTATGTTATGTGAGGCAAGAGACTGTTATATCCAAGCTTATAAAGTGTAAGAATTGTTAACTTACTAAAACCCAGTGTTGCATTTTAGAGTTAAGACACCAACACTTCATACTACATTTTTGGGACAACGAACCACTTCATACTGCCTTACAGGGATAACTCATTACAACTTCATTATACTTTACAGAGCCAACTCACCAAAGCTTTATACTCGTTTTTAGGATTACTCAGTACTGCTCTTGAACGCAGGGATTAACTCACAATAACTTCACACTGAATTTTAACGTCAACTTGCAATACCTTCACCATGGATTTACCGTTACCTCAGCAAAACATCACATCAAATATTGGCGTTAACTCAGCAAAGGTTCACTTTGAATATTCGGATTATCTCACTGACACTTCATGCTGGATTTTGGGGCCAACTCTCCAAAACTTCACGCTTCATTTTAGGGTTAACTCACTAAAACTTCATTGTGAATATTAGTGTTAATTTACCAAAACTTGGCATTGGAGTCTAGGGCTACCTAACCAAATCTTTACACTGGATTTTAGGGCTAACTCAACAAAACGTCACACAGGATTTTAGAATTACTTTACCAAAGCTCCATACTGAATTTTACAGTATGTTCCCAGGGCCTATAAAACTCCTCCAGGGATGAAGACATTTTATCCCATGAGTTTGGGCGAAATTGGTGGGTTGAGCGGCGGTGTAATATCAGCTGGAGTGATTAATACTGATGGTTGAGGCAGGGTGGTGAAATTTTGCTACTGCTGCTATTACTACTAGGCAAGGTATGAAGAGAGAATGACTTAACTCCTGCAGTACGATAAGGTGTTTTTAGTTCAGTTCTGGTTCCTCCAACCGAGATTTTCAACTCAGGAAATGCTTCCAATGGTGTAGGGGTTAGTGAATGCTGAATCTATCTAGATCATGGAAAAATTATCTCGAACTGGTAAAGTATCGTCTGAAAAGCAAGAATTAAGAAGACGTCTTCTGACTAAACAGTTTAAGTTGAAACAACTTAAGTGACACAAATACTTGAGTGAGGGAAATGTTTCACACTAAAATACATCTAAGTTAAATACGTTGGAAAAATAACTCAGAAGGAAATATTTTCGAAGAAACTTCCTAAAGAAGTTCTTGAGAAGAAAATGGTTTCCATGGAAAGGCTTTATTTTGTTGGGTGTACCTGAGAGGGAAATAGCTTAGAAAGAAATACTTGACAGGGAAATCACAAATGGAAGTACAATTGCACTTGATACGGAATTACCGGAGGGAAATACTTGAGCAAAACACTTGAGACGAAAACAGATGCGTAAAACTTGGAAGTCAAGGTACCTGAGACAAATGCTCAATAACGAAATACCGTATTTAGGAGGGAAATACGGATGTGGTTGGGTTAATCTCTTGAGAACGTAATACTTATGATGGAAATATACAAGAGGGGAATATTTTAGATGGAGAATCTTGCAGAAAAAGTGCATGAGAAATAATCAAAACAGGGAGAAGGTAATCCAACTGGACCGAAGGAAGTACCGACGAGGGTTATGAAAGACACAATGAGGAGGCTGGGTAAAATATTATCAACACTAGCAAGACATAGTATTAGCTACTTCTTGAGAGGGAAATTTTTCGTTCTGCCTTGAGAGGAATCATAATCTAAAAATGTTTTGTAGATTATCCTGCAGAGGCTCGCATATTTTGGTCGTTTCTTTGTAAACAGTTTTATCACACACACACACACACACACACACACACACACACACACACACACACACGCACGCAAATGTTGGGCTTCTTAGTCGAACCGGAGCAAGCCAAGCAGGCCAGAAGCGCAAGCAGGCCAGGAGAAGAAGCACGCCAGGGGCGCAAGAGGGCCAGAAGGGCAAGCAGGCACGGATGGGAAGTAGGCCAGGAGAAAATGCAGTCCAGGATGGCAAGCAGGCTAGGTGAACAAGCTGGACAGGGAACCAAACAGGCCAGGAGAGCTAACAACTAATAATGTAAGCAAACTAGGACGCCGCAGCCGCTCCACCCAGGATGCAGAGTGTTACACTGTGAAGGCCCCTCGTCAGCCCAAGGGTGCAGGGTAAAGGTAAGAAGCAGCAGGGAAGTAGGAAACAGAGAACGACTGTAGAAGCCTAGTACAAGTTTTGCCACTTTCCATTGTGTTACCTTCTTACTGAGAAGGAAAGTATGGATTAAATTGGTTTATAGAGAAACAGGCACTGAGTTTCATCAGTACTCTAGAGCTGTAAAAATGAATTTGCTTATGAATTATTACCCCCCTGCAAAATAACTCGGAAAAGTAATACTATCTAAGTACAGGATGGGAGTTGTGAAAGGAGGAATTGGTAGGAATGGGAGACTGGAAACACCTTGTGTTGACGTACGGATGTGGTGATCCCAACTCTCAGGACTTATGTAACTCCGTACTTCCTTCGACACAGGAAGAGGGGGCTGTAAATACTCAGTTCTTATTCTTGTCTCCAGTGCAGTAAAAAAATAAATGCTCTGAAACTTTCCTCGTCATGAAAATGTGGGAAATGTGGTAAGGGTGGTTAAGATTATAAAGAAACTCCCAAGGAGAGGCACGTTAACTACCCCCAGGAATACTGAATTTCTACAAGGAAAGTAGGGATTTCCGGACGAAAAAAAAAATCTAGGGATGAAAGAAAGGGCGCTGACAGAGTCCCACATAAGAGTAAAAATTAGCTAGAAAGGTAACAAGATAGCTAACAACGGAGTGAACTAGGCAGTATGCAAAATCTCCCTTGGTATTTTTAAGTACACACTGCAAAAGTAATGGGAAATAAAAAAAAAATTATGAATAATAATGAAAAATGATATGTATCGAAGGTAATGTATACGGATCCTTCAAGTTGCTTGCATTCAGTGAAGTGAAATCTTTGCAGACTGATTCACAGAATTCTCGACGTTGGCGAGTAACGACACACAAAAGCGAATGCAAATAACACAATAAAGTGATTGTCATTCAGTAAGATATTATTCCACGATGTGAGGTAAGCTGCGCAGGTAAACTAGGACGCATTTATTGTTATAGTTAACACTGCACCAACAATAAACCTCAACTGAAAAAGTAAAGGACACCAATGTTCATTCAGACAGTGCAGTATTCATACCCTTCAAATCGCCTCAAGGCCAAATACTGACTGAACCTTGTGACCTTCACCATCGACTGGATGTTCTCAAAATCGAGTTACTTCGTTCTTGCCTAAAACGCAACTCTTCCACTAAGTTCACTCCAAATGGGATGAAAACAGTTAGATTGGACTTTGCCCTATGTCCTTGACCTCTAACTTTTTCTTTTCAAAATAAAATCTGTTCAGCTTAGCTTGATCTTCAATCATTCCACCAAGTTTGGTCCACATCGAATCAAAATTGATCGAGTTAATGGGTAGAGTATTTGACCTACTCTGTGATCTTTACCACAGACAGATTACTTGCGAGTCAAATACTTTCATGCTTGCTTTATCTAAAATCCTTGCACAAAGCTTTCTCTAAATCGGTTAAAAGTAACTACTTAATTTTATCTTACTATGTTGCCTTGAATTTTACTTATAATTCTAAATAATAATAATAATAATAATATTTCAGCGCCCTGATTGACCAGCAACTCTTCCAACAAGTTCAGACAAAAAATCGCAAAATTGTTATTCTTATTGTGATCACACACATAAACACACAGGTCGAATCCTACTTTGCCCGGCGACGTAGATCATTGACTGAGTATTCTTATAATCGAATCCCCTCATCCTTGCCTTACTTCAGCCCTTCCACCAAGCTTGGTCTAAATCAGATCAGAGCTCTTTCAGCTGACCTTGCAAGGGAACCTTTGCATTTAACCATTCCCTGTGATTTTAGCCTACGAACATATTTCTGAAAATCGAGTTCCTCTATTCTTGCCATATCCCGAATCCTTCAACATATATTGGTTTGAATATAATAAAAATTGTAAGTTAACCTTGGAATATGACCTTAACTTTTGATCTATTGTATTAAAAAAAAAAAGTCTTGGTCGGCCCTTAATATTTCCACCTAATTTGGCAAAGTAAAATAAAAGCTTAGTTATTATATTAACACAATCACACTCAGCTCAAACTCTGACCTGGCCTGTCACCTTGACCACTTGACCACTTGAACATGTTTAAAACAAAATCCCGTTGTTCTGATTCTTAACCCTTGCACCAAGTGTGGTCTAAAACGGATCAAAACTGCTTCAGTTGACCTTGGAATGTGACCTAGATATTTGACATATTTTTAAAGATAGGACAACAACCTCTAAGCCCTTTCACTAAGTTTCGTTAAAATCGCACTAAAATGCTTATTTTGTCAGCAAACACACACACACACACACACACACACACACACACACACACACACACACACACACACACACACACATGCCAAGCAAAATACCACACCCTCCGGGTCTGTGCCATAGAAGAGAGTAGTTTAAAAAGGATGGGGAAAAGAGTGCAGTTCATCTGGTGCTTTGAAATGCTAGATTTGAAGAAGAAGAAGGAGAAACACAGAATACTGTGCACAAGATAATAGCTTTACCTGACAAAATGGCTGTACCAAACGTACGTCACAAAAGGTACTTAACCGAAATGTAATGAGGATTGTATGGTCTATGGCACTAGGCCGATAATTTCCAAGTCTTAAATATGAGTGAATGAATGAATGGCACGTTTCAATTGACATTCGGCTGATACAGCAACCTCAACAGATCTTTTTTGTTTTCTTTTGACATCTCCACAAGCAAATGAATTAAAATGGCAAATAGCAAAAGGATAGTGGTGCATATATGAATCGTAATAGACACTGGAACTGGTACTGAGAGTATTAAATAAAGCACTTAATGACTATTTGTCTTAATGCAGGATACTCATGAAGGATGATTTCAGCGTTAGTACTTCTTCAGTAGTGGAACAAACCACTGCATTAAGCATAATTGTATATGGTGGCTTCATAAATTTAGACTGCATGAGAACCAAAACAGTCTCTATACCCTGTGCCACATATACAAATCTAGCTGATTCCCAGTTTAAACATCACCCTCTGAAACCTAAACTATACTAGAGCCAGGTAAAGATATGGACTGTAACGATCATAACAAGAAAGAGCATTCAGAGAACGTAACACTCGCTCCCACCAATTGTTCTTTGGCCTGAACATTTTACTTTGCACTGTGTCCTTGACCTTCGACCGACCGCTCTTAGATTCGAATGACTTGACTCTTACCTGATCCTAAACCCTTCCACGAACTTTCGCCTAAACAGAACCACCACTGATTGAATTGACCTCGTCTGCTGACCTTGTTCTTTGCCCTACTATTCTCGAAATAGTATCTCTCCATCCTCCCCACACTCTATGTCCTTCTACTAAGTTTGATTTAGATCGAATAAAACTGTCCTGAACAATTTACAGATTATTCTCAAAATCGAATCCCTGAACCTACCAACAATGTTTGGTGTGAAACGGACTGAAGCTTCTTAAGTTAGCCTTGCTGTATGACCTGAACATCTGACCTTTCCCCGTGACCTTAACATTTTATTACTTCAAAATCATACATTTCTTTCTTATCGCTTTATCCTGAACCCTTCACAAAGTTTGGTCTACTCTGGATGAAAAGTATTAAAGCTAACCTAGCAATGTGATATTGGCCTTTACAAATTGCTGAAAAAAAAAAAAAAAAATCACCCGTTGACTGACCCTCAATCCTTCCACTAAGAGTAGTGCAAAACAGCCCAAAACTTTTGTAGATATTGTTTACACACAGAGACGCTGGTTGGAGTTTGACCTTTCCCTGTGACCTTGAATCTTAACTAATTATTCTTAAAAATTGCCCCCTTTGTACTTGCCTTACCCTAAACCCTTCCACCAAGCTTCTCTACCCCGAACGAAAACTATTTAAGCTGATTCTGCTGGGTGAAATTTTGACCTACACTTTTGGCTCTATTTTTCTAAAAAAAAATGGTGATGGGGGCTGGTTTACTTCTTGGTTAATCCTCAGTCAATTAAGCTTTGCAAAATTGGATGAAAACTGAGTGAATTTCCTCACACACACACACACACACACACACACACACACACACACACACACACACACACACCAAAACTACCCAGCTTTCGTTTCGCGAGAGCGGGTGTAATAATATCTGAGTCAAAATAAATCTCACCTCACATACGGGCAATATACAAATAAAATATTACAAAGGAAGTATATAACACAGTATACCAGTGTTCCAGATAAAAAACAAAATGCTCTAACAGTTCTTCAGATCGATTTTCCAAGACTCACTGGAAACTAAAATCCAGAGAATAGAAATGAAACCGACTGTATGCTTCACAGAGGGAGCAAAAGGAAGCAGCAGAAAGGCCGGAAGTAGCAGGCAGGAAGAAGACAAGGCCCTGTCAGGGGAGGTTACATGCTTTTATGATTTATTCAGGGCTGGGGCCAGATCTCTGCTTTAACCTGCTGCTGGCTGGAGGGAGGGCAGGAGTACAGCTGTGGATGACTATACTGGGTGACCACGAGTGCCTAAACTGATATTAACGTCTCTCTCTTTCCAGCCCGTGTAACACACGAGTACGTAATATAACCCAGGAGTACAATCAGTTAGGACACACACACACACACACACACACACACACACACACACACACACACACACACACACACACACACACACACATTAACACGTGCGCGCTGGCACGCACACAAATACACACATACATACACACACAAACACAAACATACAGTACAGAGAGAGAGAGAGAGAGAGAGAGCATCGATACCCACACATGAGGCTTCAGAGTGTTGCCTTGTGTTGGTGGTGGTGTACACAGAACCACGTACGAGTACACAACACTCACAACATACAATTCCTGTGAAAGTCATTGATCGGAATGTAAGGAAGATATACTTCTTGATCTTGCGGATATCACTTTAATCTTATTTTTGCCAGAAAAAGCTTATAGAAGACCTCTAATAGTCGAAATTTGTAAAACTATCCCGACCAGTCCATTCAGTAATATGAGTTTCACTGGTATGATCTTGCAAACGACAAACTACCTTTTTTCAGGCAAAGTCCTTCAGTCCAGTGATATATTGGTATCCATGTTACCTTTAGATAATTTTATTTAAATCTGGGCAAGAAATTAGGTACTGAAGGACTTTATGGATACTGTGTTCAACCCTGTCACCATTTTTCTGTGTGGTAACAAAATCGTTTGGCGGTAGCAAATATACACTACAAATACGTTATCATATTGAAAGTGTTTAGAAAAATTCCCTCGTATCAGTGAGATTAACTCTGTCATGATCGGCACAACTCTAGCACTCTATTCCAGCTAACACCAAGCGACTTTAACCACGTGAGAGCGCATCACAGCGGCCTGAAAATGCATTGTCACCATCAACCCTCTCAGAACAGGGACGACGCTTGTATTCGATTCCAGCTAATGGCAGACGATTTTATTCAGCTGAGAGTGTGTCACAGAAAAGATAGGTTATGATGTGGGTCTGCATACACACTACATATTATTTGCAGACATTCGAACACATGTCATATCTCCCTACCTGTTCCTTCCCTCCTGTATCCCCCAGCCTATTTGACCCCCCCCCTTCTCTCTCTCTCTCCTGCTCTCGCTTTTTACCCTTTTCTGACGATAACTTTTTTCTTCTCCCCAACTCCTAACATAAAGCTTGATGGCCCATTTCCGTAGGTTTAGCAGGTCTCAGCATTGGGATGGGCCTTCTTTGAGGGAGGGGAGGAAAAAAAAAAATCCCCGTTTCCCCCGTAACAACGATAAGAGTTTTAAGTATTATATTCCTATCACCACACGATTTTATGTAATTTTTGAATGATCTCCCGTTATCTAAGGGTTATTATCAGTTCCTCACGTGGCTTCCTTTTCACCACAGCTCTGCCTTTCTGTTCTAGTCTTCTCCATACTCTCCTCCTCTTTCTCCATTACACTGTTTTTCTCCCTACTTAACATTTTTCACCTCTCTTTACGCTCCACGATTTTCTCATCTACAACACACACACACACACACACACACACACACACACACACACACACACACACACACACACACACACACACACACACACACACACACACACACACCTGTTGAATAATAGGGCCACAAAAGTGGATAGTCTGGTCGAGCCTCCGCTCTCACATTTACCCTCTTTCCATCCCTCCCACCCCCACTCTCTCTCTCTCTCTCTCTCTCTCTCTCTCTCTCTCTCTCCGTCTGTCTGTCTGTCTGTCTGCCTGTCTGTCTGTGTCTATCTGTCTGTCTGTCTGTCTGTGTCTGTCTGTCTGTCTGTCTGTCTGTCTCTGTCTCTGTCTCTGTCTCTGTCTCTCTCTCTCTCTCTCTCTCTCTCCATCCGTTACCTCATTCTCCCTTCTTGGCCCTCCCCCTAGTTTCTCTTCTGTCCTTCTCTCAGTCCTAGTAGACTCCTTCCCTCTCTTCCTCATCTCCTTTTTTATTTTTTCACCTCCCTAACACCTTTTCCCTTCCTCATCTCCCTCTCTCACTCTCCCTGCTGCCTCGTTCATGCACTCCTCAGCTTTTATTTCTAACTTCTCTCATCTTACTCAGTTTTTCTTCCCTTTCTCACTCGCTTCCTTCCTTTCCTTCCCTTTTAATTCATCAACATTGCTCTTTTTCCTCTCTGTGTTTACTTACATCTTACTACATCACACTCGTTTCTCATTAGGCCTGGCCATACACAGAAATTACAATACACACCCACAACCACACCCACACCAACACCAACCCCCTCACACACACACACACACACACACACACACACACACACACACACACACACACACACACACACACACACACGCACGCGCGCGCGCAGGTCACTACACGCCACACTTCTGCTTTGTTTTTGGTTTCCCATATTCTCCAGCTGGTGACTGATTTATTCATCATGACGTGTATATAGCACTGAGAGTTAGTGACAGACAGATGGATAGGTTGCTGTGTAAATTAATCCAGACCAATTGGAGATACTGAAAGGGCCGGTCACCCCATCTAGCCACCATTACTTTTTCTTGCTAAGTAATTCATATAAAAAAAAAAAAGAGTTTCACTTTTAAATTCTTTCAAAAGCAATATGAAATGCAATATGATTAAGTTATGGTGCAGTACTGTATAATTAAACATTTATTTGGCTTTCCGAATTAGAAATCTTGAAGATAAAGAAAAATGGATTATTGCTGGGATTGCCAACTATGTCCTTACAATTCAGTGACTTAGTTTTTGGTGTACTTTGTTATCATTTGAGATGGAAACATCAGACGACTTTCAGGAGTGATCCGAGTGGGAGGACCAATAATCGGCATGGCATTCCTTTTACTTGGTTTTACTAAAACTAAAGCTGAGAAACCTTGATCACACAGATGTGATATTGCCATTTGCAGAAATGTCGTTTTTGCTTGCTCATGATATGGGCAAATGTCTTATTTCTTCAGTGTTTATCAAGAAGCGGTTTTAACATTTTTATTCAATCCATCCAAATTATTTTGGTTAGTCTTAAAGTTTACTGCTGGGTCAGATTACAACACGATTCCTCCTGCTAAGCTAGAACCTATGGTACTTTACATTGATATTAGCTAGTCAGCAAATCTTTTAAATTTGCAATACCTATAATTCTTCCCCGGCCGAATATATTATATTTTTCCTAATGACACACACTTATATTGTACTAAACAGCAACTTGCATAGCCATTTTATTTTATCTCTCTCTCTCTCTGTTAGTGGGCCACAAAACTGTCAGTTCATCAATAGCAAGCACGTTTTATACACCATGTGTGGTATAGCTAATATGCCCATCAACGATCATTAGACAGCACTTTAAGTCGTTACTTGGAATATCAGTCAGTCTGTCTGTCTGTCTGTCTGTCTGTCTGTCTCTCTCTCTCTCTCTCTATCTATCTATCTATCTATCTATCTATATATATATACACTAGCCGCTTAGACTAGCTGCTAGCAGACCTTGTCTAAACTCAAGACGGCGTTCCACAAGAACTCGAAGACCTAGGATACGGTCAACAGTAGACTTCTTGGGCGTGAATCCAAATTGCTCAGGCCATTAATAATTTATATACAATATATATATATATATATATATATATATATATATATATATATATATATATATATATATATACATACTGTATATATATATATATATATATATATATATATATATATATATATATATATATATACTGTATATATATATATATATATATACTGTATAATTATAAAAGAATGACGTCCACTTCGTGCAAAATCTCGCCACCATATGGTGGAGAGGTGGACAGTGCCCCTACCACTGAAAGTTTCAGATGGATAGATAGGTAGACAGACAGATGGACAGACAGACAGATAGGTAGGGGTTCATGAATCAGATAGGCAAAGACAGAGATAGGTGGATAGATAGATAGACAGAAAGACAGATAGATAGATAGAGTGATGGACATATAGACACAGATAGATAAATACAGTAGATACAGATACACAGAGCTAATATACTGTAGATAGACAGACATATTGATAAATAGGTAGACAGATAGATAGATAGATAGTTTTAGATGATAAATAGGTAGATAAATAAACAAGAGAGAGAGAGAGAGAGAGAGAGAGAGAGAGAGAGAGAGAGAGAGAAGTAAAAATGAATGAAAAAGAAAACTGATACGGCAGGCGTGGGCGAGAGGAGGAAGCAGTAAGTGAGGGAAGGAAAGTTATTTGTTGGGGGAGTTGTAATGGATGGGTCGTCTTGGTGACAGCAATGACAGTGTTTGCAGGAAGGGAGGACACACAAGGACTGCAGAGTGATTATATATGAGAACGAAAGATCTGTAATGGAAATGGGAGAAACTGCCACAGAAGAGGAAGTGCAGTATAACAAGAAGGCAGTAAGTGCGTGGTAGAGGAATTAATTGTCTAGGGAATGGCACTAGATTTTATAAGTGAAGAGACTGTGATTACTGAAGTGGACAATCAGCACATAAACCTGTTCTAATTGCGACGGAGTCAGTCGTGTATGTGTCAGCATGTCCCATTCGCAGTTTAAAATAAATAAATGAATGAATGAATAATTGTTTAAACGAATAAATGAATGAATAACAGAATAACGTAAACAAAAGCTCGATTATATCAGACGTGTTAGATTTTTGAGCAAAGGTGTTTCCCCCTTGTCCCTGTTCACCCACCAGCACTATTATTTGGGGGCCTGGACGGATGCGGATCGTATCTTGGCGAAGATATGGATATGGCAAAAACTGATTGCCACAGTGACCTTCGTGCAGTAATGAGGTTAATCTATGCCTTCTTCGTCGTCGTCGTAATTGCAGACAGCTACAACTACAGTGAATTAGTTCTTATCACTATCCTTTTTGGTATTTTTCCACATCCAAACGGACCCACTGAAACCAAATTCTGTTTGGTACAATTATACATTTAACATTAATATGTTACCGACAGAGTTAAGGAGTATATATAGAATTAACCATAAGGCTTGCATCATCATTATTATCATAATCTATATCATCGTCATTATCGTAACCGAGGATTTGAATAAAAGAAATTAGTAACATGAAATCAGTATTATGATCAGAGTGATATGGACCTTGCATCAAAACAATTTTCAAATCTTTTGAAAGGTTGTACTCCATAAAAAAAAAAAAAAAAAAAAAAAATGTGCCTCACCTTAAGTTGCTCCCGTAGCTCTTATGGCTGAGAGCCATTTCGTCATCCTCGAAGCTGGAATAAAATGGGTGTATCTTATACGCAACGATTCTTAGTCACTAGGTTTCTCATCGACGACAGTATCGCTTTCTTGCAGATTCACTTAACATAAAAGGCTATTCTATTATTGGCCTTCCACTCTATCTCCTGTTTCGAATTTTACTCACAAGTTCCCTTTCCGCACCCATGATTCTAATTGTAACCATACTATGTTACTGTGACTACTTTACTATTGTAACCATACTATATAACAGAGAAACAGACAAAGGTAATTACTGCACATCACCTCCATCCAACTTCGTTGGCAGAGGTAACTAAAGAGGTTATACCGTTATGAATGTTCGGAAAAGGTGAAATGTTGCATCTGATACATTTTGCTCTCTCCACAGAATACGAACATCTAGAAAATATGACACCAATAAATTTTTACAATTCAGCGAAGGCTGTAAATCTTCAGTCAATCCTTATGCCAAGGGAACCAAAGAAGCCAAGTTGTATAGATACCAAAGAAGCATGTACCAAATTCTGCGGGATCAAATTCCCACTGTCTAAAAGGCTTACGAATATAAAACCATCTCAAACGCCCATAATGTGAAGCCCCGCTGCCACAAAGTTACACCACTTCATTGGAAACTTTATCTATCTGTTTGTCCTTCGAGAACCAGATGGTTTAATCCAAAAGGAGGTGGTCAGGAAAAAATCGCCTCCACGTCGCCCTTTCCTCTGCGTCCTCGGTAACCCGTCCTCCCTATCTCCCTCCACCACACTCGTATACACCCTTATAGTCTATCTCGCACTCTTAATTGGCTTCACATATCCAAACCATCTCAAGTACTCATCCTAACGCGTTCCATCGCAGCCACATTATCACCACGCCATTTCCGCACTGTCTCTCCACGTAACTTCTCATGCACTTCTAAATCTATGATGACCGATTTCCACTCCTATCACGCTTGATATGTGCTTTCCAGCAAACTTTGCAACTTTAGTGTAGGGATCACAATACCGTTTCAACAACTTCAGAGCCTCCATCATCCCCTCTCTGCTCCTTGTTAGCACCCTTAATGTACCTATTGTCCCTTTATACCTGGTGTACAGTGTCTCACAGTTCATTTTCTTATTTTCCATTCCTTTCATCACACTCCCTACACATCTGAAGATAGTTACGTTCGCCATATCCTAAACATTCAGCCCCAGTATGCACTTCGTGTCTTCATTCCTTTCGAAAACCATAACTCTATTCTTTGCTACATTAGTTTTCAAATTTCGTCACTTGCACGCATTAACAGGCAAATTAATCAATTCCTGCCGCTTTCATTCATCTGCACTTGGCACAACAATATCATCAGCAAACAGCAGTCCAGACAGAACTACACTCTACTCTCTTTGACTTGGGACACTCCAACATCCACTGCCCTGTCCTGTATTTCTTTTATAACGTCAGTCGCATTTGTATTGTATTACCCCCCCCAAAAAAAAAAACACATACACACACACACATCCTTGTTTTTGTCCAGCAGTCAGCTAGTACAAAAAATGATTAGTATGTTTCTCGTACATACCATTATTTTCAGCACGTTTCATAATCCTTGAATATCTACTTGATTGTATGGCAGATTCAAGTATTAAAAAAAAAAAAAAAAAAAAAAAAAGGAAAAATTTCTTCGGAAGCAAGCAATTTTGAATGTATTCTTTGCACTGCATTCACAAGGCAGAGCAGTTTTTGTTAGAATGGACCCGTTTTAGACAGGGTTACAGTATTTCAATTTCAGTCGTTCTGTCCACGTACCAAGGCAGGCAAAAAGCCTATTTAACTTTGCATGTAATATAAATCCCTAGTTTCACGTGAAATACATAGAAAAGCCTGTTATAACAAACACACCATAAGGATTAGAGAGCGATAATTCCTTGCAACGTTCACTCACAAGCTGCTGATAATAATACCCATTATGTCAGTGACCGAAAATCATGTGTAGCGAATGAAACACGGTCGAAATCTTATCAATAGTGCCGCCAGAACTACTTCCACGCCTCACCCTCTCCTCCAGCATCTACATACAAGGTGGTCATTGCTAATACCCGTGATTCAAAATTCATTTCTACACAAAAAAGTAAGCGTAATAGTTGGCAGACCCCTTTCCTTTATGAAACATGTGAACAAAATCTGGAACAATTTCCATACTAATAACCTAATCTCTGACTGCCTCATCTCTCTGCCACTTTTGTCACTGGTCTTACGCAACGCAGACTTCATTTCCTAAGATCTCTGGTCCCACCCTGCTCAGGTTTCATATATATAGCAAAGAGTATTGGATACGAACTGAGTATTTTTATTTGTATTCTCAGACAGTTGCGTAACTTAGATGAGAAAAGTTTGTGTGTGTGTGTGTGTGTGTGTGTGTGTGTGTGTGTGTGTGTGTGTGTGTGTGTGTGTGTGTGTGTGTGTGTGTGTGTGTGTGTGTGTGTGTGTGTGTGTGTGTGTGTGTGTGTGTGTGTGTGTGTGTGTGTGTGTGTGTGTGTTTTCTTCAAGGCGTCCCTCATCTACCGTTTATCTTCTATCAGTAAATTTCTTCCCAGATTTTTGTACTTCTCATCCCCCTTCCCATCTAAACCCCAAACTTTAATACCCATGGGAGGACGAAGAAGAAGAAGCAGAAAGAGAGAGAGAGAGAGAGAGAGAGAGAGAGAGAGAGAGAGAGAGAGAGAGAGAGAGAGAGAGAGAGAGAGAGAGAGAGAGAGAGAGAGAGAGAGAGAGAGAGAGAGAGAGAATAATCCCTTGGCATTGTCAGTATCTACCAAATTACTTTACAGCACCCTCAAAATTTCACTAAATCGAGTTAGAGTCAAACGGGGCCAACGAAGGTCTGAATCCAAGAAGAGACGGGAGGTTATTGATTCGCTAAACTCTTCCAGGAATGCCGGGTGGTTCTCTACGGCTTAAATCATCTGAACTGTGGGATCCTTTCTTCCTGCCCTCCCTCACCTATGGGCCTCCGGGATTAAAGAAAAAAAAAATAAAAATGAATATAGACAAATAAAACGGGATGGGCTATCACCGTTCTCATTGTTTTTCTTATAATTTTGGATTTTTTTTTTCTTTGTCGAGTAGTGTTTGTGTAGGATAATGATTAAAATGTATCCTTTAGTGATGTCTTCACCTTGAATATTTGATCGATTAAAATATAGTGGTATAGATTATGATATTTTGGGGGTTTTGTTTCTCAGCTATTATCTATTTTTTCCTTCTTTGTGTATGCAATGCTGGTACATAAATTCGCAAATTGTGTCAGTTTTTGTAAGGTCATCATAATTGTATTGTAGCATGCTGGTGTAGCACGTGTCTTGTTGTTGTTGTTGTACAGGTATGTGGCTGAGGTCGGAAGAAGTGTGTGTGTGTGTGTGTGTGTGTGTGTGTGTGTGTGTGTGTGTGTGTGTGTGTGTGTGTGTGTGTGTGTGTGTGTGTGTGTTTTGGTTAGGATGCTGGAGTTTTGTGTACAGTCTGTATAACCTGAAATTTGTATAGTCCCCAGTGTATTCATTTCTGGAATAACGTTTTAGGATCTCTAGCAGAAGGCTTGCTTCCTTCATCACAACTGTTTAATACACCCCCACCTGTTCAGGAAATTTGACATTCTTGCTATACTTCTTAGAAACACCTTTCTTGATCCGCCAGCCCAAATATGTATTCTTCTTCTGTATATCCTCAAACTATTATAACCAGCTGACGAAGGTCCTTTTGTACTGGAAGGAATGATATTTCGGTATGTCCATTCCACAAACATCAGGAAGATTGAATGCAGCGGGGAGAAACTAAGGTTGCCACGAAACTGATCACTTAGAGAGTGAAATCATGTATTTTACCGAAGGTTCAGTCGACTCTGAAATGAGTGGAGTAGCATTCTTCTGCCAAAGGTAAACTTGATAATGTAGAATTTCAGATATACAATCCATTTTCTGTAACTAATTTGGTTGCTTCCTAGAAAGGCGAATTGTCACCAATATGGACTCCCCCTCACTCATAGCTAACATGCAACAAGGACTACCATCTGCATGGCCACTGGATCCTGAAACAGCTGCAACAGTTACATCAACAGAGCGGAGCAGTCAGTACGAAATGTGTTTCCAGTTACAATAATGCAAGGTAATGACTTCAGTACTGAATCAGCCAGGGACTCTCCTGTGCTGGATACAGTACACGGTCGAGAACAACCTATATCTCTGTCTTCAGTATAGCATGCGAATAAGAAAGACTGAAAACCCCAGACTAAGATGCAACAGTGACTCTTAACAGCCAGAGTCTCACCCTCTGCCTTCTACTACTATCAGGCTGCCTGAGATACGAGTATCCGGTACATATGTACCTACCAGATGTAGATCCAAATAAACATCATCGCCTCATCATTCAGATGTTACTGTTGCATCATTTGCTCACGTGCCCTGCCACGACTCTGCTCCACTTAATAACTCCCACTTTAGAGAGTGATGCTCAGGCTGGCCAGAGTGCCCTTGTGACAGTAAGATAACTTGCTTGCTATAACACTGACATTTCACTGGAGGTAATGATGCCGAGACCATCACTTCAGTAACGGTTACTGACCCAATCATCTAACACACACACACACACTTATACCAGGATGTTACCTAACTACGAGTACTAACTATTCTTATGTCGGGTTTCCAAGACAAGAACTGTTGGCCAGTGTGGCTGTGGGTGCTCTGAATCTGTCGATTTGCTAGTTTAGGTTAACATGTGCAGTTCTGGGTAAGTTAGGTTACATTAAACTGGGCCAGCATAATTCTGGCTAAGTTAGCTAAATAACTTTATCCAATTACTATTAAATGCTTATCAAACATTGCCTAGTAAGTTTAAAAAGATTTTCAACAGCTACAACAAAACAGCAAACTTTAAATTTTGTAGGGAATTTGTTCAACATCTGTATTTCACTGTTGCATTTTTTCACTGCTCATCCAAAAAGCTCACAACATGATAAAAGAAAACTTCGCTTGCTAAAACCATTACACCATTCACGAAAAAAAAAAAAAAAAAAAAAAGCGTACTCTAGCCGAATCGATGGATAGTAGTGTCAATTTGGTGATGTCTGAGGGAGTGTGTGGACGCTGTTTGCGAGTGGGTGGACAAGGTCAAGAGAACGGAGTTTCACATGTATGCCTAGAGACAGGTTTTCAGAATAATAATCCTTTTATAGAAATCAGGGTACGGTTAAGTTTTCTTTCTGTTCTTAATTTTGCTTCTCTCTCGACTATAGAGTCCTTCCTTTTTAATCCAAGACTCCTATTCCAATTCTTTCCACCTTTCCAAACCCAGAACTTCTGAGCATAACCCTCTCGTTCCTTAGCACTATTTTCATTCCTTTCCTGCCCAGGTGTGTCTCTCCCTTACCCTATTACTCACTTCCAGGTCCCTCAGTCTTCTACCATCTTCTTTCTTAACTCCATTCCCCCTACTTCCTTGCCTCATCATCGATGCCAATACCAGCAGGCCACTCACTGCTGCCTCAAGTAGCGTTGGCCAACACAACTTAGCAACTTTTTGTCTTCAAAGTTGGGGCTGAGGAGGAACCGAAGGAAGAAAAGTGTTGAGGAAGGGTTATATCGACTTATGACTGCATCTTTCCTCTACTCTCGCTGAAACACTATTCTGACTGGTTAACTACTCTATTTACTTGGTTGAATGAGGTAGGACGTGGGTCATTCATTCATGAGTCAAAACATAGTTCTCCGCCCACTTTAACTTAGCTAAAAATTGTCATCCCTCTATCCTGAATACTAAGCTGTAACATGATATTAGTTGTAAAGTGTTGTGATAGCCCCAGAGAAGTGCAATGGAAAGGATGAAGAGCCTTAGAAGTGTCTATTCTGACACTGATATAAGAAAAGTAAGCTGCAAGAGACGAATATCTCAGCCCAGTTAGGTGGATGAACTATTGTTAGGCTAGTGCCAGTTGCATGAACCGACTCATTAGCTGTCGACATATACTCTATTTGTATAGGAACATCATGTTATCCAAGCTACCGATAGAGAGAATTTCGCTTATGCGGAATGAGTAATGTAACAGCATTCCTCACTATACGACAAAGTAGTCACAGTTATAAGAATCATCGATACGAAAAATGCCAATATATTTAAGCTTTCCTACCTGCACAAAGTACTAGATACAAAAAATACCTAGCTGACTCTCTGGAGAATGTACAACTATACAGTATTGCTTGTTGCCTTGCGAATTCTATATCACGGAACACTCTCTCTCTCTCTCTCTCTCTCTCTCTCTCTCTCTCTCTCTCTCTCTCTCTCTCTATATATATATATATATATATATATATATATATATATATATACACTGCATGGTCAACTACCCCGCATTTTGTGGTAGAAGTCCGAGAAAAAAAAAATAATGGCAAGACATTAACATTTTCACCTTTCGCTGAGTAAATTGGCTGACAATAAAGGTTGCGCAGGTTGTTCATCAACAAATTGCTCACCTTGGCATCTTCCGCTACATACCTTGCTCTATGCATACGTAATTCGGCTTGCTTATAATCTCGTACTGTGAAGACATGTAGGAACCCTCATCATTTAGAGATGTCTAAGTGAATCTTTAACTATCTGAAGCACCTAGAAGGCTCGCCATACTTCCGGTATTGAGGGAAAAAAAAATCAATTTTGGACTTAGGTAGGCCTAATGGAGTAACACAAACAATTCGATGGCAACTCTGTTATCTTGCAACTCTACACTATTTATATTTACATACTTTGAAAATACTTGAATTAGAAATGAAACACATGCCTTTCATTGATCTCTTAACAACTACAGAGATGCCTAAAGGTGAATAATATCGACTGCTCACAACAACAGTGAACTAAAAAAAAAAAAAAAAAGACTCCCTAAAAATACAGGGACAAACAATCAGCCTCCTATGACTCAGTCTCATCAGAATAATATCGTCTGGCTTCAGCTGCAGTAGAATACTACGATTACCAGTCCAACAATGGGTTCATGATACTAGTATGAACACTCTGTAGGGACTATGATTCACTCACACAGGAAGAAAATTTCTTGGTCCTACATGGACAACAGTACGAGAGAAGTCTGGGACTATGAAAGGGAATAAGGA